>NC_063349.1:29038071-29073169 GCF_021869965.1 Rhincodon typus | reverse complement strand
TGATGTTTCGGGCCTAGACCCGTTTTCTGAAGAAGGGTCTAGGCCCGAAACGTCAGCCTTCCTGCTGCTCTGATGCTGCTCGGCCTGCTGTGTTCATCCAGCTCTACACCTTGTTATCGCAGATTCTCCGGCATCTGCAGTTCCTACTATCTCTCCCAGGCCATTCTTCAGTTAGAATATCCATAATCATGAGGTGCATAATGCACAGTCAAGGGCTATTGAGTTGGAAATGAGTGAAAGGACTTCCAAAAAACACCTGATCTGGGGATAGCAGTAATGTTGAGGAGACTAAAAGTGAATTCCGGAGAGCTGTGGCTCTGTTTTGGTCCCAGGAAGTGAAGGAGCCTTCAAGGAAAAGAGCTCCCACATTTATGGGGGAAGTCGCTGTTGAAAGGAAATGATTGAGCTGAAGATTTCTGTTTTGAAATACGTAATTTCTTAGGTTATCAGTAATATTTTACAACAAAAGTGTTTATTTTCTCTTGCGCTGGAGGCTCGGGAAATCAGGGAAATAAATATTGATGTTTTGTAAACAGTACACAGGAATTGCTAGAGGCCTTAGAAAATAAAAGTGGATTAATCTCTGGGACCTGATCGAGTGTATTCCAGGACGTTGTGGGAAGTTAAGGAGGAAGTTGCGGGGCCGCTTACAGAAACCTTTATAGCATTTATACCTACGAGTGAGGTGTTAGATGAGTGAAGACTTGTTAACATTGTGACTTTGTTTAAGAAGGGATGTAAGCAAAAGCCTGGGAACTATAGACCTGTGAGTCGACTTCGGTAGTGGGTATGTTCTTGGAGGTGATTCTGAAAGATAGGATTTACATGCATGTGGAGAGACGAGAAATGATTAGGGATAGTCAGTATGGTTTTGTGTGAGGAAAACCATGTCTCACAAACTTGATTGAGTTTTTTGAGGAAGTTACCAAGAATATTGAGCACAGAGCAGTAGATTTTGTTTATTTGGACTTTGACAAGATTCTGCATGGGCAACTAATTGGTAAAGTTAAGTCACATGGGATTCAAGGTTAGCTTGCCAATTAGCTTAACAGCAGGAGACAGAGTGGTGGTGGAGGGTTCTTTTTTGGACTGGAGGCCTGTTACCAGCAGTTTTCCACGGGGATCGGTGCTGGGTCCACTTTTGTCATTTATATCAATGATTTAGATGAGAATACTGAAGGCACGGTTAGTAAGTTTTGGATGACACAAAAATTGGTGGCATAGTGGACAGTGGAGAAGATTATCTAAGAGAGATCTTGATCAGTTGGGTCAATGGGCTGAGGAGTGGCAGATGGACTTTAATTTGGATAGATGAGAGATATTACATTTTGGTAGAAAAACAAGAGCAGAACTTATATAATTAAAAGTAGGGCCTTGGGTAGTGTTGTAGAACAGAGACTAAGGGTTAAAATACATATTTCTTTAAAGTTTGCATCACATGTAGACAGGGTGGTTAAGAAGACCTTTTAGTACACTTGCCTTCATTGCTCAATCCTTTGAGTCTCAGAGTTGGGATGTCATGTTGAGGTTGTACAGAATGTCAGTGAGACCTCTTCTGGAGTACTGTGTCCAGTTCTGGTCACCCTGTTATAGGAAGGATGTTCTTAAGCTGGAGAGGGTTCAGAAAGATTTGCCAGGATGTTGCAAGGAATGGAGGGTTTGAGGTGTAAGGAGAGGCTGGATAGTCTGGGACTTTTTTCACTGGAATGGAGCAAGTTGTAAGGTGACTTTATTGAGGTTTATAAAATCATGAGAGGTGTAGATAAGGGGAATGGCAGGTATCTTTTCCCTCGGCTGAGGGATTTTAAGATTAGGGGGTATATTTTTAAGGTGAGAGGAGAAAAACTTTTAAAAAGACATTGGTGGAAACTTCTTTACACAGAATCATTTGTGTGTGGAATGAACTTCCAGAGGAAGTGGTGGATGTACAGCTACAGCGTTTAACAGACATTTGGATAAGTGCATGAATATGAAATATTTGGAGGGACAGGGGCCAAAGCAGGCAGGTGGAACTAGTTAAATTTGGGATTATGGTCGGCATGGACCGAGGGGTCTGTTTCCATGCTGTATGACTCAATATTGTAAATACATTTGTTTAAAGTGGAATCTTTTGGCTTCCTTCTTTCAATAACAATGCAAATTTTGATTCTCCTTAAACGGTAACAGACTGAATGGGCCTTTTAACAGGATTTTATAGCAGTGTTTGCACCCTTAATTGGCTGGCCTTTTTTTGTTGTTAATAGCAGATTGGGCTCAAGAGTTATTGTGAGTAAAGATTCAAAAAAAAAAATGAGCTACAGTATCCTGACTAAATTAGTAAACTAACACCTACGAGTGAGGTCTGTGGAACCTTTTGTGTTGACTTTCTGACAGCAGCTGTACTGTGGTTTTTCTTGGTTTGAACAGCAGTAGATGATTCTCAAATAGGTGGATTGAGCATCACTTTTGATCTTGAATTGAAGGTGTAGATAAGATTGCACAATATTGTTGTGTCACAGCTGTGTGTTTTGACAGTGTGGTGTTGTTTAGTCACTCAGCATCAATAATTAATTCCTATCCTGTAATTTGAATGTTGATGGAGATTTGCAGCATGAGACATAATACTCATTTCTTTCTTTGGTTCAGACAGACAGAGTTCAAATTGCTCAAATGCCTTGGCTGCCACTTAATAAAGCTGATGTCGGTTAAAGATATCTCAATTGTGCTATCAGTGGTTAAGTATGATTGACAATATTTCATAGAATCCTTACATGTGGAAACAGGCCCTTCAGCTCAACAAGTCCACACCGACCCTCAAAGCATCCAAACCAAACCCATCCCCCTATAACCCACCTAATCTACACATCCCTGAACACTACGGGCAATTTAGCATGGCTAATCCACCTAGCCTGCACATCTTTGGACTGTGGGAGGAAACCGGTGCACCCAGAGGAAACCCACGCAGACACGGGAGATCATGCAAACTCCATACAGACAGTCGCCCAAGGGTGGAATCGAATCTGGGTCCCTGGCGCTGTGAGGCAGCAGTGCTGACCACTGAGCCACCATGAACCGTGTGTTCAGGTAACATTTGCCTTGAGCTTAATGGCCTTATTTTAAAATATCTAAATGCAAGGATTTTTCAAAAAACTCATCACATCAGAATTATGTACAGGAATGACAAATGAAGAGGGCCTCTTTCAAAGTTTTTAAAAAAATTTCCAGCTTGTGAAACCATTCTGTGCTTTTTATGTTGACAGTTTAAATATCATTCTGAACCAGTTGCCCAGTTTCTGCAGTTTCCTTCTGTACTGACTTCCATTTGCAGCATGCTGCCTCCACAGGCCAAATGCTGTTACATCCAAATTGTTTAGCACAGGCATTTGATTTGCTAGTCCTAGCTTTGCAAGAAGAAGTCAAGTTCCAATGGAAAGAGGAAGAATGGTTACATTGGCATCTCAGGCATCTGATAGTCCAGAAATGGCTTTCTCCAACTAGGTGTGAATAATAGTCCATCTGAAATGAGATTTGCCTTCACCATCTGCACTTTATCAGAGCCTGTGTCAGAGTTTTATCATTTATGGGTAGATGGTCAATTTGTGGTGTTATCCGTTTTCTGGTCATTCACAGGCCCAGGCTGCAGGAACATGGGTTCAAATCCTGTCAAGTCAGCTGGTGGAATTTAAATACAATTTATAAAGTTCAATTAATTTCAAAAATCTGGAATTCAATGTTGGTCTGAGTAATAGTAACCGTGAAACCGTCATGGTCACGAAAATGCAATGGTTTGCTAATGTCCTTCAGAGAAGGAAACTAATCTATATGTCAAATCAAATTAAAAGTGCTAGAGAAATTTAGCAGAGCTGTCAGCTGTTTGGGAGGGAACTGCAGAATTTTGACCCAGTGTTTCTGAAGGAATGGAATTACGTTTCCACGTCTGGATGGTGAGTGTCTTGGATGGGGACTTGCAGGTGGTGGTGTTCCCATGTATCTGCTGCTCTTGTCCTTTTCGATGAAAGTGGCTGTGGGTTTGAAAGGTGCTTTGGTGAATATCTGCAGTGCCTTTGTTCCTGCATTGACCTCTCTGCAGTTTTGCAAAATCTGGTTGAACCATCAACTTTAGGCAGCAACATGACTGGGATGAGTGGGTGCTTTCCTGCTGCTTTGAATGGGCTCAATCAAGTGCTTTTCTGGTTTGATTTGATTTTATTATTATTACTGTCACATACCAAGATGCAGTGTAACCACTGAGCATTGGTGGTGTGGAGAATGGATGTTTTTGGGTGTGGTGCCAGTCATGTGTGCTGTTTTGTCCTGGATAATGTCATGCTTCTTAATTTTGTTTAAGTTGCATTCATCCAGGCAGGTGTTCCATCACACTCCTGTCTTGTGCCTTATTCTAGATCATAGAATCCCTACAGTGTGGAAACAGGCCATTTGGCTCAACAAGCCCACACCGACCCATGCCTCACCCAATATTTCCCATGGCTAACACACCTAACCTACACATCCTTGGCCACAATGGGGCAATTTACTCAAGCCAATCCACCTAACTTGCATATCTTTGGACTGTCGGAGGAAACCCATGCAGACGTGGGGAGAATGTGCAAAATTCCACACACAATTGCGCAAGGGTGGAATCAAACCCAGGTCCCTGGCGCTGTGAGGCTAACCACTGAGCCACCGTGCCACCTGTAGATTGGGCCTGAACTCGTAGGAATTTAGAGTATCGAGAGGTGACCTTGTTGAAACATGAAAGATACTTAGGGGACTTGAAAAGGATAGATGCAGAATGGTTGTTTCCCCTTGTGGCAGAATCTCGGGCCAGAAGGTATAATCTCAGAGTGAGGGGGCACCCATTTGTGGCAGAGATGAGGAAGGATTCTTCTCTGAGGCTGGTGAATCTGTGGAACCACAGAGGGCTTGGTCATTAAATATATTCAAGGCAGAAAAGCGGAGTTAAGGATCTCATTGAACAGTGGAGCAAACGTGATGGGCTGAATGACCTACTTCTGCTCCAAAGTCTTATAGTCTTATTCTGCTTCTGGAAGGGCAACAAGAGCTTGATGCACAGAATCTGTGAAGAACTGGAGTAGGTAGCATGGGAAAGACTAGCTTTGTGATTTGGGGAGCAGCTCCTCCCAAATCCTGCCTCTCCAGGGCTCGCTGGTCCTCTAAACAAACCCTGCATGACATCCCACTGTCAACTAGATGTCTGCAACCCTGTCTACAACTACTCAGTTCCAGACCATGGAGGAACAATAATGTTAATTGGTGTTTCATGGGGAGTGTCTTGAATTTTTTGCTCCTGTGTTTGCTTCACTTATGATATTTCTAAAGTGAATTTGCCAAACACCCCAGCTATGAACATCGAAATGGTATGCTAATGCCCAGGTGCACGTATGGAGGGTGTACATAATGTCTTCAAAACGATTAAACATTGCAGTTCTTTTTAGTTACAGAGAAAGATAGATGCCTGACTTTACCAAGATATCAGCCATATCACTCCATCATACTTGATGTTCCATGGCTCTCCATAACATGTGCAGAGCAGATGCAGCAAGGCACATTGATCAGCTCAGACCATTGTTGAACTGATATTTAAAGATGCTGAGTCAGTCAAAGTTTGCAACATGATAGCGCTACAGATATTACTAACCAACCAACTGGATGACAAACTGTTATTTGCTGGATAGCCCTTGGGAATCAGGAGATGAGTTACACATTGTGCAATTCCAAGCCTCTGACTTGCTCTGGTAACTACGCTACTTATTTGGCATGTTAAATGGTTACCCCAGGATGTTAATTTCATCTTGTTTGAGATGAGTATTGCCTAACACTTGTGTGGTGCAAATGTCACGTGCCACTTCTCGGCCCAAACCTGGGTCTTGTCCAGATTTTTCCTGCATTTGGACGTGGACTGCTCTAGTGCCTGAGGAATCACAAACGAAACAGAAAATAATGCAAGCATCAGGAAACATGCCAATATCTGACCCTACACTGGCAGTATGGTCATTAATGAAGCAGCTGAAGATGGTTGGCCTAGGACACCATCTTGAGGAACTCCTGCAGCAGGGTTTTGGACCTGAGGTGATTTAACTCAAACAGCCACAGCTTTTTGTTCAGCATGACGGTAATCGGTGGAGAGTTTTACCCCCGATTGTCATTGGCTGCAATTTTGCTGTGGGTCCTTAATGCCCCATTCTGTCATATTTGCTTCAAAGTCAAGGGCAGTCACTAATCCCCAACCCCCTCAACAGAATTCCAGTCTTTTGTCCATGCGCAAACAAAGCCCATAAGGAAGCCAGGAGCTGAGTGACCTGAGTGAAACTCAAAATCTGTTATTGCTAAGCAAATGTTGCTTGCTAGTTCTGTTGATGCCACCTTCCATCACATTTGTCTACCTGTGATCACCAGCAAAGTGCGGTAATTGGTCGGGTTGGCTTTGTCCTGATTTTTGTTCAAAAGACATAACTGGGCAATATTCCACATTGTTGGGTAGATGCCAGTGTTGCAACTTTAAAAGGCAGAAGAATGAAAAGACATGACAAGGCTACTCATCAAATTTAAAGCAGTCTGTAGGGACAGAGCAGGGTATACAACCTTAGCCATAGATGTTGTGGATTTAAAAGAATCCCCTCCTATAAAGTAGCATCCTTTTCACTTGTTTTCAGAGAAACAGAGCCAGGTGAAACCAGAACTCCAGGACACATTATACGTCCCTCCTGTTATCAGACTTTTGAACAGATGTCCTTTGTATATTAGAGTTGATCTTCCTCTACGTCTTCTCTGCAGCTGTAACACTATATTCTGCATTCCGTTCTATTACCATGATGTACTTGTGTATGGCATGATTTGCCTGGACAGCATACAAAACAATACTTTTCACTGTATCTTGGTACCTGATGATAATAATAAAATCAAATCAAATCAGAAAAGCACTTGATAGAACCCATTTTAAAGCACCAGAGGAACCCCACCCTCCCATCCATCCCGGTCATGTTGCTGCCTAAAGTTGATGGTTCAACCAGATTTTGCACAACTGCAGAGAGGTCAATGCAGGAACAAAGGCAAAACCATTCAGCTAAACAAAAAATACTCGAGCAACTTTCTGGAGACTGAACCAAGTGGTAACCAGTATTTGAGTTATGTACTTTATGTAGTTGATGATGTGCTGATATACAGTGACACTTGGCAGGACCACTTGGAATAAATAGAAACTTTGTTTAGGAAATTACAATCTGCTGACTTTGTGATTAAACCTTGCCAAAAGTTAATTCACAAAGACACCAGTAAACTAACAAGGGTATATATTAGGGCAAGGACAGGTGTTGAAAGATCAATAAAAGTGCATCTATCAGTGGAGTCCCTTGCCCTAAAGTTAATTGAAGCTTTCTGGGGATGTGTGGTTTCTACCATAAGCTTGTGCCAAATTTCAGCACTATAGCTCTTCCATTGACTGATTTGGTCCAAGAGAAAGCCAAGATAGCATGATCAGTGGAGTGCCAGGCATCTTACTGAGAAGTTGAAAGCTACATTCATCAATGATCCAGTGTTGGGTGCACCAAATTTCGCCAAACCCCTTTGGATTGGCAATGTATGCCAGCGACTTTGAGATAGGTGCGGTTCTGTTACAAGAAAATGAATCCAGCCGTAAAGATGCCAGTAGGCCAGTTTTCTAACAAGCTGGAGTGATAATAAATGAGAGTAAAAATTAAAATACTCTGGGATTGCTACTGACTCTTGAACATTTTGAAGTACATTATCGCTACTGGGACACGTTGGTAGAAACTGATCATGACCCCTCAGCCTTTCAGAAAAATTGCCAAACTGTTTCGAAGGAATTTACTATTCCGAACTTATTTTTTAAAGATTGTTCACATTGAAAGAGAAAATAATGTGATTGCTCATCCTTCGTCAAGAATGTAAAATTGTTTGATTTATCTAAATATTAAGAAAGTATCAGATCACTGATTAGTCTACAGGAAGAGAGTGAATCAGTGTAGTTGTATTTTTAGTTTTCTTTTAAACTTTTGATACTGAAACTCATTGGAAAATATTTTATTACTTCCAAGGGCAGAAGTATTATAAAGATGCTTCATGTTCAATATTGCTTACGGGATTTGCATTTGAATGAAAGATCTATTTCAGGTTTTGTGGAAATAATTGGAGTGGCTTCCTTGAACGAGTTGATTAAAAAGTCATCATTGGATTTTTTTTTTAGCCTGACTCCTTAGAAATCCAATGACTGGTGACAGCTATTGTTCTGCTGTAGGCCACTGCCAGGGTGGGTTTGAATCGTAGTTGGATGGAGAATGTTTTGGTGTTCCAATTTAGTTAGGGAACAAGAAGTCTGTTAGGCTCAGCCCAGCTGATCTCTCAAATCCCTGAAAAAAATGCTTTTTTTTAAATTCAAGGGCAAACCTATTTGTTCTCATGGGAGAATGATTGAAGGACCCTCTCAATATAATATTTCCTGATGACGCTGTGTCTGTCAAGTATCAGACGACTGTGCATGATTCGTGATTGACGACACATGGCAGAACATCAGAATGATAGATGTAGGAACATTATATACTACATCCTGCTGCTGTAAAGGATTGTCCTATTGGCCAGAAGATGAGTTTAAGTGAAGATCTGCAGAGAGAAATCATTTTTCTCTCTCTTTTCCTGAAGCGTGTTTGTGATTGTGTTCTGTGATTATTTAGAGGAATTGTATATTACTGTACTGTGTATGAACCAGCTATTACATTTTTGTTGAATAAGTTAATAACTTAATGATTCTTTTATTAAAGAAACCTGGTTGATCGATTTTTAAAATCTGATACACACAAGTTATTTATTTGGCTATCTTGGTATCTGGTAAATGTATTTATTTTTACATTCTGATCTGTGGAGTAGTGGATCGAGAGTGACAGTGCATTCCTCCAGCCTCACTCAAAGCATTTTTCTGACTCTCCTCAAACTCTATTCACCCATCACTCTTTACTCATTCAATTACTTCAGCTCCCTGTTAAGCAGCACCTCAATTTTGAAATTTATATCTTGCTTTCAACTCCCTCCATAGCCTTACCCCTTTTTTTGTCTGTCATCTTCTCCACAACCTTCCAAGATATCTACACTCCCTTCATTCTGGCCCACTCGAGTATTCTTGCCTTCTATTTTCCTACAACTGGGGACCAAGCCTTCAGATGTGCAGGCTATAAACTCTGAAACCTCTACCTAAACTTCTCCAAATCTCTGTCTTTCCTCCAGAATTTTTCAGTAATTTGTTCTGATTAGTTTTTTTTTTGGTGGTGCCTGTGGATCAGTTTGGAAATGTTTTTGAGTCACCTGGTAATGGTAAAACAAAAGTAAAAACAGTATTTAACATCTGGAACACCTCAGTTCTTAGTTTGCAAAACTATTAGTTTATGACTATGATCTAGATTGTACTGACATGGTTTTTATAAGACAGGCAAATGTGAATGGTACTACGTTGTTGCTCTAACACACATGTTCTGATTATTATGTTTAATACATACGTTGAACAGGTGTTCCTTTTTATTAATGACCAATGCTCAGACATAACTCATTTGGCTCTGTTTCTCAGCCAGAAAGCATGGCAGCTGCAATGATATGTCTTGCCAGCTTCTCTACTAGGGCAGCTGCATATTGGCTTCGTTGGGATATTTTCCTTCAGCCTCCAAAAAACTACTTCCTCTGCACCACCTCCTTTCGACAAGGCCCCCTGCTTCTCTTATGAACAGCACAATTTTGGTTGCCCTCAGCAATATTCTTCAACAGAACTCAAAACGCTTGTATTTTTGTTTCCCTTGGTGCAATGTAGTTTGGAGGTTGTTGTTTTAGTCACCTAGATTGGCAAAAGCTGTGTGTGCTTTCTGCAGTATTTGAACCTGACACTAGGCATGTCATGTGGAAAATTGGCTTTGTTGTTTCATGCTCTTTTACATTGGTTTTCAGGCTACACCAAAAAGGAAGAGAAGTGTCTCACCAACCATTGGAGTTTACGAAAAAACTGTGAGCTCTAGGTCACCATCATATGTAGATAAATCGCTCACTGCTGTCATCACTGCAGCGTCTTCTTTGTTGTTGACTGAGCAATGTAGCTGATTTGTGAACTGGGGAAAAATTGTCTCTGCTTTGAGCTGTCACACCATGTGATTGTTCACGCCTCATTTTCTCATTTTAACTATTATTAGTATCGAGCATAGATACTGGGTTGTTGGTGAACCAAGTTAGATTTTTCAAAGTGTTAGTGGTTAATGCAAGGGTTAGTGTTGAACTAATAACAAAATAAATAATTTATTTTGTTCCTTTTTAATCAAAGGTGTTGCAAAGGGATAAATGATCTGCATAATTTATAATAAGCGTCGGCTAAAGCATGAAGAAATTTCGCTTGGATTATTCTTCATATTCGAATAGGTTTACTTTTAATTTTGAAGTACACAATTAATATGCATAACTGCTGGAATAAATATGGTTCAAAATATTTGATAGTTTAATTTTATAATTATAATTTCAGTTATTTATTATCCATTGGCAGTCAGCTCCTTTTGTCTTGCATGTCTGCCTCTTGCATAGCAGATGGTGCCAGTGTTTCCCTACAGACTTGACTTTGTGCAATAGCTGCCAAGATTATTATTATTGTACTTAATGGAATAATCTTTAATTTGTTCTATTTTTTCTTTTTTGCATTCCAAAGCTTACTTGTCCTTTTTAACAATTCTGATTTTCAAAATGTAAAGTTTGAAAAAACAAAACATTCTATATTTGACCATAATGTATTTCTGCATGTGTCTCCCTTTTGTTTTGAGAGGAAAATTAATTAGACTTCTTAAACTTTTCAACATCAAACTCTTGAGATAGTATCAGATGAGTTGTTGAAAAGTTTACTGAAACTAATAGTGGAGAAAGTTTAATATACATAACCAAGGTAGCAGCCACCAATGGGATTATTCTGCAGCTGTTTTTAAGGGGGCTTTTTCCCACTTTAGTGCCCAATAATTTCTCTAACTAAAATTGATCTGTCTTGCTTGCTATCATATTGGCATTATATCAAATTACTTCTACTTTAGAAATCAGGCAATGAAAGTTAAATATGGTTTTTAAAATTCTTAACTATCACTTGTGTATATCGATACACTGAGAAAAAAAGTCTTTCTTCAGCAATATTCAAGTTGCAGCAAAGATTTTAAACATTTAAACATCAGTTGATACCTGGAATGGCAGTCATGTTACGAAGTTGTGAAGAATTTGTGGTTCCTTTAGGAGATAATGTGCTTTTCTAAGTTTAGAGATTTAGGCAAAAAAAAGTGTCTGCATGTAGCTGAAGACGTACAGCCAGTTCTAGAATTGAAACATGTATCAATTGGCTGTGCAATTGGAAGCCTTAGCCATGTTTTGATGTTTTGGCAACTCGCTGGAATCAGCCAAATTAATTTAAACCAAGCACTTAGCGATTGAAAGTCAATTGAATTTAAGTCTGATAGTTTTGACAGCTTTGGACCAATGCTAGTGTAAGAAAATTGATGTGTCATCCAAGATATATAAGGATACAATTTTTAAAAATCGGTTTGAGAGCAAACTGCCATCTGAGAAATAAGCACCTACCTCTCACAAGAAATGGCTAAGTTCTCTAAGAAAGCACCATCTTATCTATAAAAGGTACCACGGCACTTCTAACGAAGAGTCTTCACAGAGAAAACATCCCTGACAGCAGGATCAGTGGAAGAAAGGTGTTTATGACTGGAGAGACAGTGGAAAATGCAGAGCATTCCGGAAGACACATTCTGTGTGGACTTTGAGAGACTAAATTTTTTGATTTTCTTTTTCCTTACTACTTGGGTTACATAAGTAGGACTTGTGTTTCTTGGAATAACATGCCAGTGGAATTTTTGTTCAGTTAGGACATAGTTTGGAGTTGGGGGATGTGATGGTTTGGTTTGTTAGTAGTTCTGTTAATTTGTTAACTGTTAGGGTTAAATAAATAAATTGTTACTTGGTACTTATAAAGTGAATAAAAGGATTTTCTTTCATTTAACCTCCCCTTCTCTGTAACAGTTTAACAGATTAGGCGAGGTGAGGTGAGCTTCTCTGGGTGTTTTGGGTTTAATTATTAGAAGGGGACCTCTACTCCCTCTGTAACAGATTGGGGGCTTGTGTTTCGATTTTAATTATCAGAGGGTTTCGACCTCCCCTTCCTAACATTCAAAAAGATAGCTAGAAATCCGGAAGCAGCAGGTAATTGTATTTAAGTAGCACGGGACATATTAACACCATTTGTGACACCATACAAGTGTAAAAACTTAGCTTGCACAAATTTTTGAAGATCTGAAATTGTTAATTCATCTTCTTGTCCAAGAGTGATGACCAGATTCTGTTTCTTAACCTATTCCTAACTGGGTAAATACTGATTTTTGACTCGTGCTGAGTTCTTCAGAAATTTCACCAATTAATTGGGTGAAATCTGTTGAGAACAAAACCAGTATAATTCATGTCTAAAATAAAACTCTACAGATTTGGCTTTCTCATGCCATTTTCCACTTGTATCCTTGAGGGAAGATTGTTTCTGTATCCTGTATTGCTAAAGGTAACCAGTTCTGTCTGGGATTTAATACTTGCTGTTTTTTCAGTGCTTTCACTGCAGTTCAAATGGTTTTCAGAAAGTATGTGACCTCATTGAGTGTGAAGGAAGTGGTCAGCCACACCTAACCTTCCAAATGCACACCCCAGTATTCAGTGGAGTGAGTCGAAGGCTCACCTGCACCTTCCCTAGACCAGAATTTTGAGTGTAATTTAAACCAAATGGATAGCCGGCATTTTGGGATCTGCCAGTCTACTGAAATCTCAGTGCCAGGGTGTAAGTGTACTGTTCCAGAATAGCCTTGAGTTGAGATGCTCGCACAACCAAACCTGATTGCATCTTCATCGAAGATCTAGACCCACATATGCACACATTCAGTCAGAGCTATCAAATGATTCCTGAAATGGGAACCTGATCACCTGTTTTTATCCAGTTGGTGGTACTGAGGCTAATTGTATTCCTACTACGGTGACATCTGAGATCTTCCTGGTCTGATTTGCCCAGATATTGCCTGAATAAACTTGTTGATCCACTATTTACCTCTCATTTACCTCCTTTAACCTTTAAGATATTGTTCAAAAATGAAGAAAAACCAAGTGGTTTTACCGGGAGGTTCAAAGGTAAAATCCTGTGTCAGGCTTGGTTGCAATTTTATAAGGTCAGTAAGTGGAATTCTACTTCATAGAGGCTAATTCTTAGTACTGAACTGTAAGTATTGGCAGTTGCTTTGTTCACCAAGTTAATACAAATTGTCAACTATATAATGTATACACAGAAAATGAAGCTGAAGCAATCTATAATGAAGTCTGTCACTAAGCTGATAAAGATAATAGGTTATTCATAAATGACAATGCATGGCTGCCACAACCTATTCTTTTTTAAATTGTTCAGTTGTCACACTCATTGATGCAGGAAATTAATATATATTGATCAGTAAATGTTGCGACCCTAATTTTCATGTCACAAATTGTGTTTGAAATAGGGCCTAAATACCTTCTCTCTTACTGTAAGTATTGTTTGTATGTTTTCTTCCATTAAATTCTGAATATTCAAAATTTTACTTTGTGCTTTGCAGTAACGTGTATGAATTACAATTGCACCTGAGATTTTTGAGAATTTCCTTTGGAAGAATTGAGTCCAAAAGAAACTTATTTGTTTTGAAAGTGTTTTTAATTTCTTATCAATCTCTGTCACATTGTACTCTCAATATAATAATGACTATTTTTGAAATTATAGTCGTTTTGGAGGCATTTTCTGATTTTTCTTGCTGCTTTAGTTGCTTCTAATAGTTTCTGAGAGCATGTGAATGTAGACAATAAAACAAAACCAGTACGTTAGAAATAAGGCTCAAAGAGACTATTTGAGCCATGTCTGCACGAACTGTTTGCTAGAGCAATCTAAAACTAATCCTAAAACTAACAAACTGTTCTGTTGAAGCATCACTGGATTTGAAATGTTAATTCTACTTTCTTCCCACAGTGCTGACAGACCTGCAGAGTTTCACCAGTAATTTCACCAGTAGTTTCAGATCTCCAGCATCTGCAGTTCTTTGTTTTATATTACCAAAACTAATCCCACTATGCCTGACACTTCTGAAGCTTTGTAACCATCTCAACCTCAAAATTTTATTTACTTTAAATGTGAGATGTCTCCAGTATTTCCTGTGGCAAAAATCTTAACATGCCTTATCTCCATGTTATATAATTTTGTGTAATGCCATTTCCATCACTCTAGTCCCTTTTATTTTTAAAATGTCCTAATAATTTTCCAAACAGATGAAATTGCCATTAGCTATCCTCTTTGTCTTAATTTAAAATTATTTTAGTTGATCATTTTTATGTTCCAACTGGTATACTAATGCTGCTATCACCAGTCGCTTTAAAGAATCAAGTTTTCGATCCCTGGCACTATCAATTTATGCCTGATGCCATGCTGATTCTAAATTTTTTGTTTAACAGCTACTCCAGGCAGATTTTCAGAAATATAAATAGGATCTTTAGCGTTCTAATATTTCATCCATATAGGTTTGTGATCTGTCATTTCATATATGTTACTAACTTGATCATTTATCAAGGGGTAGGCAGAATGTAAGTTTACTGTAGAGATTTATGAGTAAGAGTTGATGGCAGGTCATGTGAAAGCTATGGTATCGTACTAAATTTCTTTATTGTGCTCCAGTCAAATTTGTGATAGATTGAGCCTTGATAAACCACAGTTGATACATTCAAACACTGTGATTTAACAATATATACAACAATGTCATTAAATCCATTATGTCAACATTTAGAATTAAAAGTCAATTACTTTACTTCAGTAACAAGTACTGTCAGAAAACATTGGAAACTCTTAAAGGTTTATTGACAGGGTTTAACTTTGCTGTGTTGAAGGTTTTTCTCTCAACAAATGATTTATTTAGGCTATAGCTATACTGTAGTGACCAACCTGACATTGGTATCTGTCTCCTTTGACCTGTGTTGCAGCATGCAATGACCTAAGGCTGATCACTGCTATCTTTTTACAATATTGTCCAGATCATGTTTGGCTCTAACGTTAAAGAATTTTATTTTGAGCATCAGAACTACATCGGGGCATTTTTGAAATTCGAGTTATAATACTGTTGGAGCAAATTGTACACTGTGTGAAATCCTTTGTGATTTGGTTTCACTGCAGTATTCCCTTTGTAATATTGTTAGCCTCCTTCAAAAGTGCCTGATTGCTTATTAAGAGCATTTGCATGTCTTGCAATAATGAATAGTGCGTGGTAAATGCAAGTGTTTATTTTTCTACCCTGGTTTTATTCAACTACTGATGAAATTCTCATCCAAATCTCTGTTATCTCCTGATTCATCTGTTCCATTGCATTCCTTGCCAGAATTTAATCTTAAATCCTCAGCTTATTCAAAGCTCTGTTGCCCAGATTCCAACTAACACCAAGTCCCATTCACAATCACCTCTGTCCACTGGCTTGCATTTATACCTAACCCAGGAACACATTGATTTTAAAATTCACATCTTTGTGTTAAAATCCCACAAAAAGCAATTTCTTTCCTATCTCTGTAATCTTTTGCATGCTTAAAATTCTCCACATACACTCTGTTCTTTTCCTGGTTTCTTGTATGCCCTTCATTCCACCTTGACTAGCTGTGCTTTCTGTTGTCTTGGTGCTTTATACATTCCCTCCCTCAACTTACCCACCTTTAAATGGCCTCCTCTTTCATCAAGCTTTAGTTATCCACTATATAGCTTCCTTTGATTTGGCATGAAGTGTTATCTATTACCTGCCTTCATAGTCTGTTAGGATATTTTGCTATGTTAACGGTGCTTCATAAATGCATTTTTTCCCAACATGAGTTACCACAGTTTGGTACTCTGCTACGAAATCAAAGTGCGACCTGATAGAATATGTTTTGTATTTAAAGTACTTGAAAATTATTCATTCTCAATCTGTTATTTTCTCTTATCTTCCTAAACAGACAAATGGGCCTGGATCTGGTTCCAAGGAAAGAATTCAGTATGGTGGATCCTGATGAAATCAGTGTCACAGAACTGTACAAATTGGTGAGCATCTCATAATGTTTTTATGTCATTACATTGCTGTTTAAGATTATTCAGTGTTTTAATTTTAGTTTATAAGCATATTTAAGTTAGCAAAACATTTTTGCATGATTTTAAAATTTCACAGTTGTAGACAGAGGCTGAGGAATCAATGGTGTCTCCCTTGAACCTTTTACTGTTCTTGTGCTTTACGGAATAGCTGAGGGAGAAACAGAAGGCAGAGTGTAGGGAAGTTAAACAAGCATCTGAGATTATCTTAACCTGTTCTCGTTGATCACCACATCTTTTCTGCAGATGCAAGGGGCTAGTTTATCTAGTCCTACGATAACTGTTCAGAAAGCCATCTTTCCTTTACAAAATAGTAGCCAAATGCTGCCAGACAGCTGCAGACATAGCTTATAAGGCAAACCTTCAGTGGATTAAAATCTGATTACATGACTTCACTAGATGAGTCCTACTATAATGCTAAAATCTGCTTATCATTGGTTGGTGTTAGTGCTGCAGCTATCAAGGCTGCCAGCTGGAAATTCATCTTCACACAGATATTGCCCCCTTTCTTCCTCCAAATCTCTCTCTATCTATATCTTAAGAAAAAAGAAGATAAACAGTTTTCCTCCTGTTTGCTCATGCATTATCCTCAATTTGCTTCAACTCTTGTGTGGCTGTTTGATCTTAGCTTCCAACTTAAACAGTTAGCAGGCCATACTACAGCAGTTGCTTGAGGGAATTCCAACAAGTCAACAGGAAATTGAGGTGGTATTTCCTGAGAATAGAAAAGAAAATGTGTCTGTGGGTATGCACATTGTGTGCATCTCCCTTCCATCCCTGGGCTATGTGAAAGTGGCTCTCATCCAATGAATTACAAGTGAATTTGTCAGATTCAGAGTCTCAAGGATGTTTACAGTACAGAAGGAGGCCATTCATCCCATCATGTCCACATTGGTCAATTAAGTCCTGACTCTACTAATATTTTTTCCAGTTTTTGGTTCATAACCCTAGAGGCTATGGCATTGCACGTGAATGTCTAAATACTGCCTGAATGTTTTAAGAGTTTCTGACTTGACTACTCTTTTAGGTAGTGAATTCCAGACTCCCACTAGTCTCTATGTGAAGAAATTTCTCCTCAATCCTTCTGTTAGCCTTCTACCCCTGAAATTAAATCTTTGCCCCTTGATCATTGACTCATCTACTGATGGAGAAAGGGCCTTTGTATCCATGCCCTTTGATCTTGTACATCTCTGTCAAGTCCTCTCCCACTCTTTGCTCCAAGGAAAACAGCCCAAGCTAATCCAATCTTTCCTCATAGCCCAGGACCTCCAGCTCTGGCAGCCTCTTGATAAATCTCCTCTGCGCCCTCTCTGGTGCAATCATGTTTTTCCTATAATGCAATCCACTAGTGGTATAACCAGTATTTTCTGTTGTTCTTGCACGTCCTCCCTGCTCTTCATTCTATGCTAAGGCATAAAGCAAACATCCCATATACTGCCTTAACCATCTTATCAACCTGCCTCACTACATTGAGGGATCTGTGGATATGCAGGCCAAAGTTCCTCTGATTTTCAGTACTTTCCATGGTTCTACCATCATTGTGTAATCCCTTGCCTTGTTAACCCTTATTAATTACCTCTTATTTTTCCAGGCTGAATTCCATTTGTCACTGTTTTGCCCACCTGTCTAGTCTGTTAATATCCTACTGTGCTTTACGACTATCGTCCTCACTGTTGGCATCAGACCAAATTTCATTTCATTTATGAATTCTTGGTCATACCCTCTACATTGAAGTACAAAATCTGAACGTATGCTACTACGACATGGAGACAGATAGCCGAACCAAATCAGCCTTTCTACATCTGTATTCACAGTGCAGTAAAAGTAAACCATCAAAAACCCCCTGTAACAACTTCAGTTGTTCCCAGACTCCATGAATAATTAATTCTAGACACCAAGTTTGCATCTCATAGAAAAGACTGAACTATTTATTCAATACACAGTAACTTTAGCAGAGGAAAAATTAACCAACGACATAAGCTGATTAATATCTACACTTTAAAGTTTGTGTCACATATATACAGGATGGTTAAAAAGTTGGTTGGCACACTTGCCTTCATTGCTGAGTCCCTTTGAGTATAGGAGTTGGGGCGTTATTGTTGACGTTGTACAGGACATTGGTGAAGCCTCTTCTGGAATACTGTGTCCAGTTCTGGTTGCCCAGTTACAGGAAGGATATTATCAAGCTGGAGAGGGTTCAGAAGAGATTTGCCAGGATGTTGCCAGGTATGGAAGGTTTGAGTTAAAGGAAAGGCTGGATAGTCTGGGACTTTTTTCACTGGAGTGTAGGAGGTTGAGAGGTAACCTGATAGAAGTGTAAAATAATAACATGTATAGATAGGGTTGATGGTGGTTATCTTTTCCCTAAGATGGGGAATTTCAAGACTGGCAGAGGGGGGGCATTTTTAAAATGAGAGGAGATACATTTAAAAAAAGACACGAGACAATTTTTTTTATACAGAGGGTGGTTTGCATGTAGAATGAATTTGACAGTCACCCATCTATCTGACTGATCCTGCTGTGTAGTAACTTCTCTCACTCTGTACCTTATATATGGCCATCATATCATTAAGCCAAAAAAAACTTTCAATAACACGTTATATATAAGATAAACGACCTTTCATTGCGTACTGAAAATAATGCTAAAATGGAAAAAAATTAAATATATGTTATTTATATATATAAAATCAACCACTTAACCGATTAACTGAGTAAACATGGGCTATATGTTCTGGCTGTTGACCCTCCCCTTCAGAATGCTCTGCAGCCATTCCATGACATATTTGATCATGGCAACCAGGAGGCAACCTACCATTTTGGAGTTGTATCTACAGCTCCAGCAGCAACCTGTCTGCTCCTCTCATTAATAAATCCCCAACTATTATTGTCCTTCCACCCTTCCACATTAGTTCTTTCCCACCCTCTCCCAAACCCTGGAACAGCTGACCACCCATGTTATCATTTTCTTGGCTCAAATCTACCTCCAGAGAGAAACTGTTGCTCTCGCCATTTTCCAATGCCGGATATGGTTTGAGAGTGAGGTGCACTCAGATTCTCTAGCTACCTGCCTGGTTCCCGTCAGTCTTGAGGTCACTCATTCGCTCCCAGCCTTCACAGACTTAAGCTGTTGGTTGACAACTTCCTGAAATGTGCTATCCACAAATCCCTCAGCCCCTCAGCTTGAGTTGCTCCAACTAGAGGCACCTCCTGTACATGTAGTCATCCAAACTGCCGAGGTAGTCTAAAATTTTGTACATAGTGCTGGATGTGTAATCACAGGCCTGAGCTCCCCAAACAAATCTTAACTTTATAGAATCCTTGCTTTTATTTTGCTATTGCTCCTACTTAACTATAGACTAGAAAAATCTTACTTTTGTTTATATCACATGAACATCCAGAATCCCTTAACTTTATCAAGAAGTTTAAAAAATTAGTTTTGAACATCTGAAATACTAACTAATAATATGAAGTTTGAAGTTGTAATTGCAGTCTTAATTTAAATTAATCCCCAAACACTCGAGAAATACCCTGCAGTCACCTACCTGTTCTCCTGTGACATCCCATTACAATTTAGTTGAAGCATTTCTGCAGCTAGAATGCCTGCTTCTGGACCTCTTCATGCTTGATGACCCCGAATCCCACAAATGTCTGTCAGACTGCCTGCTTCTGTCTCATGTTCCCCTCAATGTTGTTCACTGCTTGTTTTGGGGTCCCTGCCTCTCCTGCTCCCCTCTGTTGCTGTTGTTCTGTTGAAGAACACAGCGGCCCATTTACAGAATGGTTTTATCAAGTCAAATTCCCATTGTTACAGTGCAACACAGCTGCATCATTTTGCTGCAGGAGACAAGTAGGAGACATAATCATTGAAGAATTTCCAGGGAACTATCCCTACCTATTGAAATGTTGTTAGTGCATTCTTTATTTCATTCAGTCATGGGATGTTGGCATTCCTGGCTGGGCCAGCATTTTTTACCTATCCATAAATTCCCAGAGGGTATATTACTGTGGAAGTGGAGTCACATCCCTATCTCTAGGTAAGGATGCTAAATTTGCTTCTCCAAATGACATTAATGAACAAGATGGATTTTTAAGGCAATCAACATGGCTTGCTTTTTAGCTCCAGATTTCTATTGAATTCAGATTTCATCACCTAATACCTGGGTGGTATTAGAACCCATGTCCTCAGAACACTTAATCTAAGGTTTTGGATTACAAATCCAGTGACATGCCCACAACACCACTCCAATGGCTTGGCTTCCCTTCCCTCCAAATTTGTTATATTGGAATTATTCCACGTGGGTCCAAACCTAGTCTTCACCCAAACGTTTGTAAAATACGCAAAAATGTCAAATAGAAAACACCAATTATTCTATTGAGACTGGTGCACGGCCATGAGGCATTGTTATGTCATTTCTGACTGCAGCTTTGAAGCATACGTCTCCTGTTTTAAAATCTGTGTCTTAACATTTCAAAAAATTGTGATCGTCTGTCATGTTGCCACTGCTTAATCAACCATACGGCAAAGTCATGTAATTAAATAACCTCCATCATGAAAAATGGAGAAAAACAGACCAAACCCTCAACAAATTTATATTGATAATTCTGACCCGTTTAAACTAATTATTTAAAAACTCTGTTTTTGCATGTTGAATAAGTTGACATTTTTATTGGAATGATTATTTAAATAAATTGTTGAGTCTTCAATGCACCTTAACAAAATAAACTGGCAAGAATGTTACTTTGTAAATTATGGTACTATTCATAATTCAGGTAAGTAATGCTGTCTTCTCATCACCAACACTCCTCAAAGATTATTTCAGCGAGGATTCACCATGTTTTAAATGAGCAAAATTGGCCACATTTTCTCAAACTAGAATTCTTTTCTTCTGCAGTCAGTGTTCTGTAAATCCAAATTCATGCCACCACAGGAGTTTGTCTGGTACAATTGTGTGAATACTTTAATACCCAGGCAGGGTGCAGGGAGCTGTAAAAATGTTAGACCCCTATCCTCTGATCTCGTCACTGAAATTACAATTAAATTCAATTAATACCGAATTAAAAGATATGTCTCTCTCGATTGGTAGATGACCTGAAAGTCCTATCAGGCCATGAGCTGAGTTTCATTCTCTATATACATGCCATTTTGATCATGAAGATTGCCTGTTTTCATCTGTACAACTTTGTTTCTGCCAATATCCCAACGTCAAGTACCCTAGAAACTCCTCCTTAATTATTTTGCCTCCAAATTTCTTAGAAGTTCTGTCACCCTTTTAAACTGTTCCCTATATGAAATACAATTCCTTTAAATTCTTCTGTCTGTGTCGTAAAACATCTGTCTTCTATCTCTTTTCATCTTTTGCCTCCTCATGATTCCCTGCATCAGAATCCTCATTTACTGTTATATACAAATTCCTCAATGGCTTTGCCTGTTCAAAGTTCTACAGCTACTTCCATCTTATTGTCTGTATCTTTGGTTTAAAAAAAAGACAAGTGAGAACCAGGCTGAATGTAGAAAGTGCAGAGGGGATTTGAAAAAGGAAATTAAAAAGGCAGGGACAGAGCCTGAAAGAGACTGGGAGCTAATGAAAAAGGGATTCAAAAGTCTTCCATTGGCATTTACACAGTATAAGGTAGTATGAAGAGATGTGGGGCCAGTTAGTGACCAAAAAGGGGATCTGTGTGTTGAGGCAGAGGGCAGGCTGAAGTACAAAAAGCACTTTGCATCTGTCTTGACCAAAGAACAGGATACTGCCTTAATCAAGGTGAAACAAGGGTGGTTGAGATACTAGATGTGCTAGAAAGTCATATAGAAAGTATTAAAAAGATTGGCTAGATTTGAGGTTTATGCTTCAATTCGAATGGATGGGCTACATCAAATGATGCTGAAGGAAGTTGAGGTGAAAACTGGGGAGACGTTGGGTATTATCTTCCAATCTTCCTTCAGATATGAAGGTTACACCATGGATTGGAGAATTGCAAATGTTACAGCCTTGTTCATGAATAGAAATGCAGATAAACTGCACAACTACAGACAAGTCAGTTCAGCCTTCTTGTTGGAAAATGTTTTGGAAACGATAATCTGGATAAAGATAAATTTAATTGAATTAATGCTGATTAATTAAGGAATGCCAGCATAGTTTTGTTAAACACAAATTGAACTAACTTGATTGACATTTTTGACATTATAGCAGAGTAGAGTAATGAAGGCATTCTGATTAATGTGGTGTTTATGGATTTGTAAAAGATGTTTCAAAAAGTGTTTGATAGCCAGGTTTGAAAGAATAGAAAGGCTTCTGTCTTCACCTAAAAACCAAAAGAACTGTGGATGCTGTCAATCAGGAACAAAAACAGAAGTTGCTGGAAAAGCTCAGCAGGTCTGGCAGCATCTGTGAGGAAAAAAAATCAGAGTTAACGTTTCGGGTCCAGTGACCCTTCCTCAGAATTGTCCCGTCATTTTCTACTTGTTGGACCATAACAATCTTTTGTAAAAGAGAATAGGACCTAATTGCTAATTTATTGTGTTTAACTATTTATGTAATGTGACTGTGAAAAAAACACACCAAGTTTCCTTGCATATTTCAAGGAAAAGAGAATCTTTATTGTACTTCACTTGGTCTAACATAAATAATGAAATGTTCTGACTTTCATGTACACATGCATACCAAGGTTCACATACAAGCACAAATAAATGGGAGGATAAATTAAGTAGTCTATTTTTTAAAAAAACCTGCAATAAAAGCTAAGATAACAAGGTGTAGAGCTGGATGAACACAGCAAGCCAAGCAGCATCAGAGGAGCAGGAAGGCTGACGTTTCGGGCCCAGACCACACAGGTCGTTTAGCTTTATGACTTGGAAAGTTTGAAACTGAGCTTAATAATCCTTCTGAATTCAACACAGACAATTTAAAAATGTTAACATACCATTTTTATCATTCCTTATGGAGTATGTTTCAGCTGGCTTACTTCTTAATACCCTGCCTGTAATGGGTCAAACTTGCAGGACAGATTTGGAACAGAGAGAGAGGGACCCTACAATAAAAGGGACAGTAGCAAGTTGGATGTGAAATTGACTGAGTGACAGGAACTGGAGAATAATAGTAATCAGTTGATTTTTGGAGTCAATGAATGCACCAATTGGATTTTCCAGGGATACCTGGGCCACTGCTTATCTCGATATATATCAATGACCTAGACCTTGGGTGTATAGGGTGCAATTTCAAAATTTGCAGTGGCACAAAACGTGGAAGTATTGGGAACTGAGAGATGGACTAAGATGGACTTAAGGGGGCATAAATATGTTGGGCAGGCACATGCTAGAGGCCAGTGAGATCATATGCTTTTGAAGCGTAGAATGATGTTTGACAATAGGGTACAACTCTTAAAAAGAATAGACATCGGGACAGACTGATTGATTGAAAAATTGGTTAGGAAGTGCATATGTGATCCTGGGTGTTCAATATAGAGGTGCACAGTGCAAAAGCATAAAAATGATGCACCTTTGTAAAACATTGATTCAATCTCAACTAGAGTGTATGTTCAGTTCTGGGCACCACAGTTTAGGGTGTGATGGCTGTGGAGAAGGTGCAGTAAAGATTTGCGAGAATGTTTCTGGGGCCTTCAGTTATGTGAATAGACTAGAGAAGCTGGTTTGTTCTTCGAAAAGAATGGTGCAAGGATAAAAGCAAAATAGTGCAGATGCAAGAAATCTGAAATACAAACACAAAATTCAGGAGATATTCAGCAGGTCTGGGAAACATCTGAAGGGAGAAATGGAGCTAATGTCTTGTGTCTGATGTGAATCTTTAATACAAGAGTGGTTACTGAGTAGAAAAATCGCATTTTACAATAATGAAAATACTTGGAACACAAGTACTGGAATTTACATTTTTTATATATTTGTCTGTTTTTTAGTACAAATTTATTTGAACTTGATCTGGTCAACAATTAGGAGAATTGCATTTTTTTTGTGCCTTACGTGGTTTGCTGATTCAGACTTTTTTTTACAACAGTTACGGATTTATGATGAAATCCTTTTTTTTGTTGTATATCCTTTGTGTGTAAGCCAGCAAACCATGAACATTGTAACTATAGGGAAATAGACAGTTCCAGGACAGTTCTGACAGCTGCTAAATTCATTCCTGCCAAGGAACAAGGGTGGATTTTCTTGTGAGGTTTCCGATAGATCATTTAAAGCCACCTAAGAGACAGAGAGACAGAGATGTTCCATGCCCCTAACTGTTACTATCAAGTTGTGCTGTTGAGTGGACCACTGGCTCTGTGTAGTTGGGGCTAAGTAAGAAGTCTCAAGAACAGATGGTTACCTCTGTGTAGTTAAGGATCTGGGCATGTCTGAGAGATTAGACACCAGTAAGTGCAAATCATTTTGGAGTTGGGGCTCAGGAATGTCCTGGAAGCCATGATAGGTTTGGAAGAAGCCAGTGAACTATTAATAGTGGAGTTCAGCTGGAGGATTGGGGTTGAAAAGCCCAAAAACAGCATTTGCTTATGCCTTTGAGCGAGTTTGGAGTTGGGGGGTGGGGGAGCATAAGCTGACTGATAAAACTTTCAATGAAAACAAAATGCTGAAAAAACTCAACAGGTCTGGCATCCATGGAGAAAGAAAAAAAATTAATATTTCATGTTCAAAATAACACTCTTGGGAACTGAAGGGGACTAGAAAATCCTGTACAGTAGATAAGAGGAGCAAGATGGGAAAGGTGCTCCAGAATGAAAGTCATGTCAATGGTAGGAGAGAAGTAATAAAGGTGAAGAGTGGGTGTTACTAAATGAAAGTAGATCAGCTTTGCTGAGGGGGGAAAAAAATAATCAAACAAGACACTGGGGAAGGGAACTTTAACCAAATGGAAAATCAAGTTCATGGTCTGAAGAAAAGTTTGATTTCTGCCTGATTAAATGCTGAAACGTAGTTTTCAGCATCTTGAGTGTAGAAAGCTTAGACACCAGAAAGGGTGATCTACAAGACCATGGGTAGCCAATAAGTAGTCCTTTTGAGGGAAGCCTGAAGGTCGGGTCTTTTAAGGGAAGAACTAGAATTCCTTGTAAATTTTTAATGAGGTTTGATGACCGACTGCGTAACTGTGTAATTAATGTCTGGGGATTGCTATAAATCCCTGGGGTCTGTCTTAACTGCATTTGTTATTTGAGGTGCTCTATGGGAAGTCTGACCATAGTCCGTGTAGAGATTCTGTGATTCAATTTATTTGTTACCCATATTTACCTTGGGTCAATTCTAATTGGATGTTTTATATACATAGTTGATTTGTATTACAGCTTTAATTTTATATAAAAAAGTTTATTGTTGTTTTACAACACTTTCAAAGTCTTGTGGCTTTATTCTTTGAGTACCTGAGATTTTGAACTTGGTCCACTTACATAAGTAGATATCAGTCACTAGCCAGATCGTGACATTAATTTAGTGGTCTAGTTTGGGATCTTAACAGTTTCCTGGTTACGATTACTGACATTAACTTTATGTTCCAAATAGATTAATTTAATTTAAATCACCAGCTCCTGTGATGGAATTTGGATCTATATCTCTGGAGCATTAATCAGGGCCTTGTATTACTACTACAGTGCCATTGACACGCTGCCACCATCTCCCCTCTGAACTTAACCTGTCTGCCAGACTTAGCTTCAGAATCAGAAAAGGAGTACATTTTCCATGTGACCTAAACCCAGCTTGGTAATGTTGGGGCAGATAAGGTCAGGATGTGAATTCTGTGGGGCAGAGGATCTCCATACTTGTTCAGTCATTGTCCAGAATCTGTGGCATTACAGAGGATGACAGATTTCTGGTTGTGCTCTATAGGGTTTGACTACCCGGAAAACAGTGTTAGACAGTTCAGGGTAGAAAAGGAGAAAATAGGCAACGATGCACAACTTGGCATGGGACCGTAGAACTCTGATTGAAGGTTCTTCTAGAGGAATTACTACACTATTTGGCATTGTCTTCTCTGTATGAATGATGTGCTCACATGCATTGAAAGCCTGTATGTACTGTAGTAGATAAATTATGCAAAAAGATTAATGACAGATATGGACAATGGAGCTGCCAGGTAGATGAGTGAGTCTAGCAATATACCTTGTGTACAAAACAGCTCCTGTAGGCTACTGCTGCAGCCTTGTGAGTGATTTACTTCTTAAAAGCTGTACCCTAATTTGGAAGACACTGGGCAAATTGCATAAGCAGATTTCACTGATTCCAGAATCCGCAGCAGAGCGGAACAAAGTTCACATTTCAATTCATCGAGATAGTTCTGCTCCCAAGCTGTGTCATAACATGCTTAAATGGTTTGATTACAAAAAAAATAAAAGCTGCGCAAGAGGGTCTGCACTGTGTTGCGCAGTGTTAGTGTCCCTGCCTCTGAGCTAGAAGGCCTGAGTTCAAATCTTTCCTGTCCAGAGGTGTGTACTAACAACTCTCTGAACAGGTTGATTAGAAAATATACTGGGGGGAGGGTTTGTGGCTAGGTAGACCCCAGTTTAAGTACTGCCTGCTCTAGAGGCGTGTTATAACTTCACTGAATAAGTTCATTAAAAATATCAAAAAGAAAATTCCTCTTCTTTCTATTTTTCTCTTCCCCCACCCCACCCCTTATGTTAGTATAGTATGAAGCAGAAAGAGCCAACGATTTCAAGTAAAAGTAGGTGGTCCTGTACGGCATTGGGAAATCATGAAACATGAATCAGTAGAGGCGATAAAGGATTCTGTAGTTTGGGCTAGCAGTAGGCACTATGTTATTGAGATTAGAAAGCCAAATGGCTATTATCTTGCTGAAACTAAAGTAATGGCTATCACAAAATAAGAGGAAGTACCCTTTGGTAAGGAAAAGAGGGTGGCTAAATACCATGGTACTTCAGAAATAAATAGGGAAAAGCAATATTGCATCTTCAAGCAACAGAAGTTGGATGAAGATTTGAAGTGGAGGGCAATGCAAGCCTTTGGGATAGAGAAGATTGGCAATTGGGAGTAACTTTGGGATTGTTTTTGTGAACTCTATCCTGCAATAAACGCAGTGGTTTTCAGTGGGATACGAATTTGTGACACAGGTTGACTGGGAATGGGTTCTGTTCAGTTGACTGAAGTTTTCATCTGTCTTCAGTCTTCCTCTCTCATACACCAAACCACTGAAATCCAGGCTTTATTAACCCTTAATAGGTAGTACTCACTGTGTAAGATATACATCCCAAACTCTAATTGGCTTAACGGTGCATGAACAGTTCATGGTTATTCTTGGAATTGGCGAGGTGGTGTCAGCTAATTCCTGATTGGTTTCCCTAAAAGTAATGGTGGTCTTGCCCATATCACTTATAACTGTTTCGTTACCTATTCTTTGACATTTAACACACATGTATATGTTATGTATGTGTACATAAACATAACCTGTTACATACCTGAAATGACTAAGCTAAACCAAATCAAGAGATACAGAACTCTGTTCTTGCGTAAAAGCTACAACCACTTAAAAACACATTCTCCATCATGTTTTTGTCTAAGTTTACATTACCCTGAACTGTGAAACAGCAATAAAACCTAAACCTTATTTTTGGCCTGGCCATATGGCTTTTTTCCCTATAGAAACTGTTCCGAAACTAACCACAGTCAAGTAGAATATAATGTCATTCTTCACGTATTTAACCAAATCAAAATGAATAATTATGGAAAAATAACTCAATCCTACACGATCTACGTCACTCATGCAACAGTGGAGGTGGGTAAATGGATGTTGAGGGAACATTAATGTGGTGAGTTGCACTGCTTCTCTGCCAAGAGAAATAAAGATTTGCATCTGTCAATGGCCAGCTAAAGATAGGTTCCCTGCATTAACTCATTATCAAATCCATTGGTGCAGTGATTGGTATCAATCCCACACAAAGTAAGTATAATCTATTCAGCAGTACTGGCAGCATCTGAGAAGAGACCAACAGTTAAGGTGAAAAATTCTAGGTCATTCACCCTTCACTTGATGAAAAATCATTTGACCTGGAATACTGAACCAAGAGAAGAATTGAACAAAGGTGTTTTCTTGGTCAACCTGAACTGCAAAGGTGGAGTCTATTTCAGGCAACTGATAACAAGGCATAAACCAGCACGTGTTTATATATAGAGATAACAAGGGGTAGAGCTGGATGAACACAGCAGGCCAAGCAGCATCATAGGAACAGGAAGGCTGACGTTTCGGGCCTAGACCCTTCATTAGAAATGGGGGAGAAGAAGGGGGTTCTGAAATAAATAAGGAGAGAGGAGGAGGCGGATAGAAGATGGATAGAGGAGAAGATAAGTGGAGAGGAAACAGACAGGTCAAAGAGGCGGGGATGGAGCCAGTAAAGTTGAGTGTAGGTGGGGAGGTAGGGAGGAGATAGATTTATATATATTGATGTTTATGTATTACTTGTTTAAATTTCAGCAAGTAACAGTGAATTTGTGTCCAGCAAATTATTTGTTGATATCTCCAGAGTGACTTAGAAAGAAATGAAGTGCAACAGGCACTCTGGATCACCCCATGAGTCCTGAAGGGTACAATATCTTTGTATGACTATTTTCTACCCTTGCAATGTAAGGACTGTGGGGTATGCTTGTGGGCAAAGCAATGGTATGTTTGGAAGGAAGCCTACAAGACACTAGTAGGAGCAAGTTGTGGGAGGAACATGTTCCTATTACACACTGTTGGCCACACTTTGATCCTTGCTCAAGTTTTCTACCTTACAACTACTTGCTTTATGTTTAAATAACTTACCAAAATTTATTCCATTAACCATTCTCACTGAATATTCACTAGCTTTAGTTGAACATCCAACTTGCCTTCTGAAGAATCTTAGGACATTTTAAAAATTGTGCATAAATTCAAGGAAAGCATTGAATTGGCTACAATCGAGGTATCAATGGCGAGTAGAGCTGTATTATTGTCATTCTCAATTCTCCAGTGGCCAACTTACACCAAAGTTAGCTAGAGAACTGATTTAGAATATAACACAGCAATCCCAGTACTGAGTATGAAGCAAGATTGGCAATGCATTGATACCAGAGTGAAAAATCTTTAAATGTCATCAAATGTTTATAAACACCGAACTATTAGTATAACAGCAGCTTATGGTTGACAAGATGGTGATTAAAATATTTACTCATCACAAATCTTATTGCTAACTTAGACAGCTAAACTTTTGATGTCTGTTACCTTTTGTAAGGTAAAACGAATTTTAAAGGCCATCTGAAACAGCATGTGTAGAAATGGCTTAACATACTACTAAATAAATTGTTTTTTCCTTCTGGTTTGACGACACATCCATGCACATTGATTATTTTGGTAGATTTCATTACCCACTTAGTAAACTAAAAGAGAAGATAAAGGGTGTAGATAAGAACACTCATTGTTGTTATACTACCATTCATTAGTGTTACATTTTATTGAATTTGCAATTGCCTTTCTGCTATTCTGCTTGATGTAATATCTTTTTACTTGCCTATATATGGAATAAGAAATAAGAATTTAGTAATTGGTTTCAAGTCCATGCTTATTGTGATTCTCATTGGAATATCTGTATGGATATTAATAGAATTTAATGTATCCACGGGTTACTAATGTTGCAATTTCTTTGTTATGGTAGTAATACAAAAGCAATAAAGTAACAAGTAATAGCCTATTATCCTAATGCTTCTTAAAATGGCAATGGTTATAATGTCAAATCAAGTAGTAACCATTATTTCACTTCTGACAACAGGGCTGGGGTTCTCTTTGGATTGATCTTATGCACAAAACGTGGGTAATGAGGCATCAAAAGCAGAAAGGACACCCCTCCTCCTTCTGTTGTAACCATCTAAAATGAGCTCTCAACTTAAACTGCAATCTTCAGTATCATGTTATTTTTAAGCTTAAGTGGCAGTGGCCTGAAGACTGGCTTAATTCCCGCAAATTTAAGGTTGCCATTGTTTTCAATGGGGCAAAGGTATTATACATACCTTTAATCTGTTAGGGCTGTAGTGGTGCAGTGGTAGTGTCCCTACTTCTGAGCCAGATGGCCTGGGTTCAAGTCCCATGTGATTCAGAGGTATATAATAAAATCTCTGAACAACGTGGCTAGAAAATACGTCTTACTCTTTTCAGTGAGGGATAATGGGGTAGTGCTGAAACAGAGTAGCTAAATAACAGTGAAAATTACTATCCTATAGTTCACTGCAACTTTTTTGGAAGAATAATGGTATTCATCACAGTGCAAGTTTGTAGCAAATTCAAGGCCAAATGTTGCTGGAAAATAAGTGTATTGATGACTCTGGTTACTTTTAATGTGCCAACAAGTTCAAGGGATTCAAAGTTGAACCTGAAGCTGTTAATCTGTAGAATTTACCAGTTGATTTGTACCCCACCATTATATACTTTGCATAAATGACGTTTTTACGGTCAGTGTCACAATTATTTTTACAAATTTGTTGCAATTCACATTAATTGTGCCTTAAAAACTCTACAGATTGTTAAGATTTAATAGCATAAATATCTTTTCTTTTCAGGACCTTTATAATTGTTAATACCATCCCAATGAACCTTACTGCTCCATAAAGGCAATAATTAAAACTATTCAGTCTAGTTGCATGTCATAAATGATTAGAGATTTTTAATGTCTTTAATTTTAAATGATCACTTTATCTTTTCTTTTGTCTCTTTCTTCTGTCAATTCGGTCTTTATTTCTCTCTATTTACCTGGTTTGACGCCATTATAATTTGGTGTTCATCTCAGTTTTTCCTTGATTTACTTTTCAATCTTAAGTTCTAGTTTTATACCATCCTGTTACTCACTAAGGTTTCAGCTGCCTCATTGCCTTGGTCACAGGTATAATCAACCTTTTACAGCCAGCAAATTACAATGCTGAAGAAATTTGAACAGAAGGGAACAAGAACTGACTAACTGACAGCATGTGCAACAAGGTGTTCTGCTACGTAAATTTAACAAATTAGTCAGTTGTCGACTTGAGTCAGAAACTTTCTAGTGATGTTTTGCACACTTTCTTTGGCTGATAGGGACATAGATTCTGTCCACCACTGCTTCCAATCAAGACTGACCAAGAGCTTTTACTTGTGGGAAAACAAAGGTGTAATGTAGAAACATGCAGTATCAGTAAAATTGCAGTGCACTAATTTCAGTGGAAGTAAATCCTGTTGTTATGACAATCCTTTTGTTGTGCAGTTGAAGCCATGACCGGTAGTATTGTAATGTTTGGTTTATTTTTATGATTGCTAACAGATGGAGCACAGACATCGCAAGAAAGATACCCCAGTACCGATGAGTACCCATCACCTCTTTCTGCAGATGAAAAGTCTGATGTGTGCTAATCTAGGCGAAGAACTAGAAGTCTTCTTTTCAATTTATGATAGCAGGGAAAATCATCCAGTCAGGTGAACTGAATTAATTTATTTTTTTGAAAAATAAACATTTAATCTTCAATATAATTTAACAAGTTTGAATTGTAATTGCTGTGGGAAATGCATATTGTTAATCTGCTATTTTAGCTACCAATCTGATTTATGTGAGAAAGGATGTTCTAGCCATGGAGGGAGTGCAACAAAGATTTACCAGACAGATTCCTGGGATGGCAAGACTGACATAAGAAAGAAAAACTTCATCAGTTAGGACTATATTCACTGGATTTAGAAGAGTGAGGATGAGATCTCATAGAAACCCACAAAATTCTAACAGGACTAGATAGGATAAATGCAGAAAGGATTCTTCCAATGACTGGTGAGTCCAGGATCAGGGTTATAGCTTAAGATACAGGGTAGACCATTTAGGACTGAGATGAGGAGAAATTTCTTCAGTGGTGAGCCTGTGGAATTCTCTGCCACAGAAAGCAGTTGAGGCCAAAACATTGAATGTTTTAGAAAAGATGTTAGGTATAGTTCTTAAAGCTAAAGGGTTCAGGATCTAAAGCATCATTAGTGAGACAGCTCTTTTCTTAAAGGTGAATCAGTGTTGATCAGTTACAACTAAACTGTGAAACATTAGCTTGTTACTTTGAATTAACATACACTGGTTCTGAAATTCCTGGGTTTGGACAGAAGTCAGCAATTCACAGATGTGTTGTAGCACAGAAGGTGCCCATCCAGCCCATCACGCTTGCACCAACTCTTCAAAGGAGCATAATTTCCTTGTGCCAAACTCTTGCACTTTTCATGGTCCAGGAATGTCCAGACAAGACTTGACAAGATTCCATTGGAGATGTGTTGTACACTGCTCCTGCTTTGCTTCCCTTTAACCTTGCACTTTCACTTGAAATAAAGAATGGAGTGAGCTCTGCTTACTTAGAAGCAGTCTTTGTTTTGATCACCACATATTATCTATGCTGATACATTAATGCGGTACTGAATGAATGCTACATTGCTGGAGGTGCTGACTTTTTAACTGAAGCCTAGTCTGCCTGTTCAGATAGATATAAAGATCTCTCAAGCCTCAAAGAAGAGCAGGGAACTTAAAGATCACTCACAGAAAACACGACTCTCAAAATAGGTGATCTGCTCATTCATCTCATTTGTGGCTGTTGAGAAATTCCTTTTTGGAAAATCATCAAATTTGTTATGTAACGGTCGTCACTGCACTTAAAATAAATCCATGGTTTATGAAGCATTTTAGGCCATCATGAGGATGCATGATATAAATTTTTAGAAGTTCTCTTCAAAACAATTTTGGAAATGAGTTTCCTTCCATATTCTTTGTTATATACCATGACTTACTATCTGCATTCTGACTGGAAAATTATATAATTTGCTTACAGAGTAAATGGTTAATTGTACCCATATTCTACTAATAGTGACTGAGCATGTGTAAGGAGGCATGTCAGTGTTAGTAAATCATGTAGAACGGAGGCATGATGAATCCCTGCTCTAACATGCTTCTCCATAAAATTTATAGCTAATAAATGTTATTAGTTTGCACCAGTCCTGTGTTCAGCCCTTGTATGTCTCAATTTTCAAGAAACTCCAAACAATATCCTTAAATTGCCTACCATAAATGATGGTACATCTTTCCATGGCTGATCAATGCCAAGTATAACCTGGAGTTTTCAATCTGGGTGCAATCAGTGGTTCAGTTGAACAGTGACCAAAATGGAATTTCAATTTTTTTTAACCTCTTCTCAAGTTTCCACTCGATTCTATTTACATGTCACTGAACATGAAATTTGTCATGCACTAGTGCAATCAAATGCTTTGAATGTAATTTAAAGATTGGCGTTAAAAGGATCTTGATCTTTTACAAGTGGTAGCTTGATGCAGTTTGACTAATACAACTGAAAATAGCTTTACCACAAAAATAGGTATGTTTTATTTAGAACCTAGCTCTTCATCTGTGAGTAGACTGATTTTTAAATAACTGAGACTAACTTTAGAAAGCTACACAGGCTCAGTTGTTAGTTATTTTGGTTTATGGTAGTCTGTTTCTTATTGAATGGAAAACAAAGAAGAACTTGAATGAAAAATAGAAAATTCTAGAAACACTAAATTGGTTTGGCAGCATCTATGAACTGAGAAGGAGTTGCCACTTCAAGGGCTATGACAATTCATCAGAAATTGAAGAATACATTACTGTGCTGAAGACAGTTGGTGTTTAAAATCCCACTGTTTTTTGTATTGATTTTGCAATTTTGGGTGAATTGTACAATAACGTCAACACAATTGTGTGGATACTCCAGGATGCTATCTAACTTTTCCAGAAAGGTGATTTGGTGAGTCGAATTATAGGAGGAATTTCAACTTTTCAATGGTGGTTGTATTTCTGCATGGAACAGCGATAAAACTAAACAGGCCAAGAGTTAGACAAATTTGGATGTATTTCAGTGGTTTTATAATGACTTTTAATTTTCACCATAATAAACCCACATGTCACTGTGGCATATTACTTTATTACCATTGGGAGATGACATTTAACATAAACATTTAACTGTTACAAACATTGCACAAATGCTCAGCAAAATATTAAGTATCAGATGTGTTGGTACATTGCAGAGGACGCTTCACATTTATTCGAGAGAAGGGAACAGAGTACTATGCTGATAAAGTTAGATAAGCAAGAATGGATGAAGGCTCAATCAAAACAAAACCATCAACATAGTCTGTTGAGGCCAATTGGCCTGATTGCTGGATATTCTATGCAGTTTATCTCTTCCTCATTAAAGGTTTATTATTTTCCAGCAGTCGCTGAAATTGTGGTCTTATGTTATTCTGAGTTATACAGAAATTTACATATACAAATTAAATGGATGTTCATGCTCATGAAGCAAAACACATAGCTAGAAATCTGGTGAAGTTTAGCTTTGTGGCAACTTGAGTTGCTGTGTTTTGCAGTTTGATAACAAATCTGCCTTTTCATCTGTGAAATTGAAAACCTGTCGTGCAGAATTGCTCAGAACAAATTATTTTGTTCAAGTGGACTTTTCATTTATTTTTCTGTTCTTTTCTTAATCTTTCTTTAAAAAAGAGAAGGCAAGCTTGACTTTGGAGAAAACAGATTAAACAGCAACATAATAGTGTGGAATTAGTCTAATTATTTAGTTGCAATGCACTAATATATACATAAAGGAAAGAGGAAAATGTTTTGGAGGTCCCTTGCTCAGTGGTTCTAATCCCTGGAAGACCTTCTGGATGTATAATCACCAGTTCATTACAGAGGAATGGAAAATAATCAGAGTTCAATGCCCAGGTAATGAGGAGGGTACAAAAGGATTTTGTGTTTCATGCTGCCTGTGAAGAAAATCTTGTGGTTTATTGGTGACAGTTTGAAGGAGCATGACATCCTAAGTTGCAGGTTTGCAGTCGCATACTGGCCTCTAGATCTTGGCAAACTGATCTGCCTTATGGGGGATAGTAGGAACTGCAGATGCTGGAGAATCTGAGATAACACCTGATTTCATAGCCAAAATAGATGTTA
>NC_063349.1:29008396-29037671 GCF_021869965.1 Rhincodon typus | reverse complement strand
CAGAAATTCAGAAGAAGGGTCTAGGCCCGAAACGTCAGACTTCCTGCGCCTCTGATGCTGCTTGGCCTGATCTGCCTTATGCTTGAGTCAAGGTGACACCTGCTCATTGATAGCATTACTCTGAACCTGATTTCATAGCCAAAATAGATGTTATTTACTCACTTTTCAGAAGCTTCAATGCTATTTCGGATTAATGTCAGAACATGAAGCACAAAGTACAACAAAGGAGGGCTTGAAACATTATATCGCCCTGTGAGAGAAAAATGCATCCATTATTTATATATAGTGTTATCCCATGTCAAAATAAGTAATAACTTGTGATTGCTGGTGTCTTCCGGTAAAAAGTAGTAGATAAAATGTTGCTTGGTAAGGTTTTGCAGCTCTTTGGATAAGGACATAAGATATTATAAGAAAAAGGCAAAGGAGTAGGCCATTCAGCCCATGAAACTGGCTCCACCATTCAATGCGATCAAAGTTGATTTTCTACTTCACCATTTTGCTGCACTATCCTGTTCTATTACAATCACTTTCTATTGATTGATGTTTTTAAACGTATAGAAATCAATCTCATACATGTAAAAATATCAGGCTGCTTTTTAAATATACTTAATAGCTAAGCCTCCACAGCTGTCAGGGGCAGAGAATTCCAAAGTTTCACCACCCTCTGAGTTAAGAAATGCATCAACTCTTATATGATCTACCACTTATTCTAAGACTGTGTTCCTCAGATCTAGATCCACCAGTCAATGAAAACTTGCATCCTGCATCTACTGTTAATTTCTCAGAATTTTGAGTGTTCAAATGAAATCAACTCTCATTCTTCAAAGCTTCAGAGAAGAGAAGCCCAGTCATTCCAGAGGACAGTCCTTCCATCCCACTACTAGGTCTGGTGAAACTTTGCTGCTCACAATACTCAAAAGTATGAACTAAGGCTCTACTTACTTATAGTAACACATGTTTTCTCCTACACTCAGATTATCTTGTGAAGAAGGTTTGTATACCATTTAGTTTCGTAATTTTTTTGCTGCACCTGCTTAACTTTCAGTGACTCATGAACAAAGCCCCCACGTTCCTTTGCAGTTCAATACTTCCCAGTCTCTCTCCATTTATGAAATGTCCTATTTCTGTTTTTCGATCAAAGTGGGTAACCTCCCACAGGAACAAGATAGTTGGCCTCTACAATTGTTCAGTAGGTTTGTGGGTTTCTAATCCTGTTTAGATAAGAGTGGGGCTGCAGGGTGTATATGTATATAGACCATAGCACTGTTGTACAAGAAGCTGATAGGTCGTGGGAGCAGCAAAAATTGTTGCGGTTGCAGTAGTTGATTGTAAGTGAGAGAGATAGACAGAGTTCTCGGCAACAAAGAGCTTGAGTGCAGATGGCTGTGTTGCTTACCTGATTTCAAAATTCAGGGCATATGCTCAGAGCTGGAAAGCAACTTGTAGTGGGAGAGTAAGGGTTCAGTAGTAATGGTATATGTATGTACTAATGACATGGATTGAACTCAGAGGTTCTGCATTGAGAAAGTGAGGAGCTAAGCATTACATTAAAAAGCAGAACCAAAAGTGTTACCTGAGCTACATGCAAATTTGCATAAAATTATAGGCATGAATCTGTTGCACAAGGACTTGGGGGAAAGTAGGGGCAGTCTACATCTAAAGTGCCTGGGGCCAGTATTTTTGCAAACTGCATTATTCGGGATGTAGAGAAATTTTTAAACTAAATAATTAGACGAGAGATAAAATGTGGAACGGTGCAATATATCAAAGAGTTGAGACAAGGTAAGAGAGGAAAATAGTAATAGGGGAAATGAGGGTCAAAGAATGGCAGGAAAGGGCAGAGAGAAAAAAACCTCACAGTACACCATTAAGCAAGACCAGGTGTAACAACACTGACAAAAATACAAAACAAAAGGTTATGCATCTGAAGTAAGTAGACACAATCTAATAACCATTACGGAGACATAGACTGGAAGGATTGAGTTCTAATTACAGATGAGAATGTGATAGCCAAGAAAAGAAGGCAGTTATATAAAGGTGGAGGGGTTGCACGAATGATAACATTTGTGCAATAGTTGGAGATGACCTTGGTTCAGGAGATCAGGAAATGGAATTGCTCTGGGTGGAATTGAGGAATAGCAGAGGAATGATGTCTACAGGCTCCCTAATAGTAACCACAACGTAGGATAAAGTTTACCAGAAGAAATATTGGGCCCTTGTGATAAGGGATGGCAATAATCATGGGTGATTTCAATCTATATATAAACTGGAAAAATCCAATTGATAGTAGCAGCTTGGATGAGTAATTTATAGAATGCTTTTGAGATGGTATTTTAGAGAAGCACATTCTGGAGCCAACCACAGAGCAGATGATACTGAACTTGATATGATGTAATGTGACAGGATTAATTAATGACTTCAGAGTTGACCGGAGATAGCAGTGACCGCGTTACAATTGAATTTTGCGTTCAGCTTGCGAGGGAGTCGGTTGTGTCTAAGTCCAGTGTTTTAAACTTAAATAAGGGCAGCTACATAGGCATGAAGGCTGAAGTGAGCTGGCATATTTAACATGGGGTAGATTTGTAGAGACCCAGTGGCAGGCATTCAAAGGGATATTTCTGAATATTCAGAATAAGTATATTCCTACTATAAAGAAAAAATTCTAAAGGGAGGAACTGCTATCCATAGTGAATAAAAATAGTTAGGAAAAGCATCAAACTTAAGAAAAAAACATGTAACTGTGCAAAGATGAGTGGCTGTCAGATGATAGTTTGACTAGAAAGAATAGTAAGGAATGAATAAAATATTAATGAAGAAGGAATGAGTGTATGAGAGGAATCTAGCTCGGAATGTAATAACAGCAAGAGTTACTTCAGGTTTTTAAAAAGGAAAAGAGTAAATACTTTTGGTCCTCTAGAGAATGGGAATGACATGTTAATAGTAGAAAATAGGGAAATGGCAGATGAAATAAGCAAATATTTTGTCTGTGTCTTCACTCTAGAGAATATAAAAAAAAAATTTACAGTAATAGCAGTAAATAGCGATGTGGAAGGGAGAACGGAACTTGCTAAAATTACGATCACAATGGAAGTGGTACTGAGCAAACATGAAGTTGTGGCACGACCGGTCTCCAGGTCTAGATGAACCATCCTAGGGACTTAAAAGAAGTGGCTAATCAAATGATAAAATAAATTGGTGTTAATTTTCCAAAATTCCATTAAGGAAAGATTCTATCAGACTAGAAAGTAGAAAATATCACCCCTCTATTCAAGAAGGGAGGCAGAAAACAGAAAGGTATAGAGCAGTTAGCTTGACAACTGATGTGGGGAAGCTATTAGAATTAGTTGATAAAGACATTGTAGCTGTGCACGTAGAAAAATTCAAGTTAATTGGGCAGAGCTGGTACGGGTTTGTCGAAAGGAAATCCTGTTTAACCAAGTTATTAGCGTTTTTCAAAATAGTCACATGAAGTGTCAATGAAGGGTAGCCTATAGACATACTATACTTGGATTTCCTGAACCATTTGATAGGGTACCATGTAATGTATTATTGTGGAAAATGAAAGCTCATGGCATAGGAGGTAACATTGGCATCGATAACATTGGCTAGCAGAAAACAGACTATGCGTAAATTGGACCTTGTCTTATTGCTAGAATATGATGAATGAAGTCCTGCAGGGTTACGTGTTGGAGTCTCCACATTTAGAATTTACTACTGACTTAGCTGAAGGGTGCAAAGGTATGGTAAATTCACAGACAATACCGGATACATAGGAAAATGTTCGAAGAACATAAAGAAGTGCAGACTGATATAGATCAGTTGAGTGAGTGGACCAAAACCTGACAAATAGTGTATAGTATGGGAAGGTGTGAAGTTGTTCAGTTTATCAGAATGAATAAAAAAAGTATTACTTAAATGGTGAGCAACTGCAGAATTCTGATATACAGAGAGATTTAGGTGTTCTAGTGCATGAGTCACAAAAGGTAAGTGTACAGGTACAGCATGTAATCAAGAAGATGAATGCTATCCTTTATTTGAGAGGAATGTTACGTAAAAGTAAGGATGTTATGCTTCAATTAGATTAGAGCATTGCTGAGATCACATCTCAAATACTGTGTACAGTTTTTGACTCCTTAACTAAGGAGCTTTGGAGGCAGTTCAGAAGCGGTTTTCCAGATTGTTAACTGAAATGAGCAGATTGTCGTCTGAGCATAAATTGGACAGATTGGATTGGTTTCTATGGGGTTTTAGAAGAATGAAGGATGACTTATGTGTAAAAAAACAAAAAAAAATCCTGAATGGCCTTGACAAGGTGCGTGTTGAAAGGATGCTTCCTTCTGTTGGTCAGTCCAGAACAAGGGTGCATTTCTTTAAAATTAGTGTTCTCCCTTTTTAGGACAGAGAGAAGTTCTGTTTTACTTCCGGACAGATTTGCCATTTTAGAACTCTGCCTCAGAAGGCACTGGAGATGGTATTTTTATGCAGGAGGAGGACAGTTTTGTGTTAGGCAGGGGAGTTAATGGTTTTTAGGATAGATGGGAATTTGGAATTCTTCGAAAAAAAGCAGATCGACTCAGATCTTCTTGAATTTTAGAGCAGGCTGAACAGTCTACTTCTGTTCATACTTCAGACGTTTGTACCTCTTTAGTCACAGCCCACCATCCTGAAAATAACCCATTTATCCCGACTCAGCTTTCTGTCCATTAACTGGCTCTTGTTCCAGGCCAGTCATTCTCCCTTGTCCCACATGCTCTAATTTTGTTTTAAACCTTTCTGTAGGACCTTATCAAAAACCTTCTGGAAATTTAAATCTATCACATCCACCAATTTCCCCATATCTATTCTGCTAATTACATCCCCCAAAACCCCTCAACGGGATTGTTCAGTATGATTTCTCTTTTATAAATCCATGGGGAGTCTGACTAATCTCAGCATTATTTTTTTAAATGTCCAATTATCACATTCTTTATAATAGACTCTAATATTTTCCCTATGACGGATGTTAAGCCAACGGGTTTGTAGTTTCTCACTATAACTATTGTTCTGTTCATAAACGGTGGAGTTACGTTTGGAACCTTCCATTCTACAGGAACTATTCCGTAGTCTATAGAATTTTAGAAGGAGCAGTGCATTGAATATCACAGCAGCCATTTCTTCCAGATGTAGATTGAGGTCCAAGGAATTTTTCTGTTTTAGCACCATGGACATGTTGAATACTTCTTACTAATATTAATATTTTGCAGTGCTTAGTTTACACTAGTTCTGAGATTCTCCATTATGTGTAGGAGATTTTTGGTATTTTACTCTGAAGATAAACACAAATTTGCTTCACTCTCTGCCATTTCCTTCACCCTTCATTATAAATTCCCTTGACTCTATTTGTAATGGATCCTTTCTTTTTCTCTTTACATAAGTATAGAAACTTTTACATTTGTTTTTGTTTCTCACTAGTTTACTCTCATTTAGGCTTTCTTAATCTTATTATTTCTTAGTTTGCTGATTGCAAAAATCCTCCCAACCCTTTGACTTGGCATTTCTTGACAAACTTATCGGGCTTTTTTTTTGATCAAATATAATCCATGTTATCATCGTTATTCGTAGTTGGAACATTTTCCTTGATGGGTTTTGTACATGAAAGGGATGTATTTTTGTTGTATACCATGTCTAAGTTACTTAAGAGTTAGTCATTGCTTCTCTACTGTCGTACCTGTAAACATAGTTTCTCATTCAACCCCAGCAAATTTGTTCCTTCTAGTACTGAGCGGCCTAAAGTGCCAGATTCAGGTTCCAGTCTCTTGGGTGGCGTGGGTTCGAATCCCACCGCTGTCACTTGTGCTGGTAGCCTACTGTGTTGGTTGGCGGTTATGCTGAAGCTGGATAGGGATGAGCTGCGTTTAAGTTGAAAGCAACAGAATAAAACGTTTAACGGGCAGCACGGTGGCTCAGTGGATAGCACTGGTGCCTCACAGTGCCAGGAATCTGGGCTCGATTCCACCCTCGGGTGACTGTCTGTGGAGTTTGCACGTTTTCCCCGTGTCAGCGTGGGTTTCCTCCGGGTGCTCCGGTTTCCTCCCACTGTCCAAAGATGTGCAGGCTAGGTGGATTGGCCATGGTAAATTGCCCATAGTGTTCAGGGATGTGTAGATTAGGTGGGTTATGGGGGGATGAGTCTGGGTGGGATGCTCTGAGCGTCGGTGTGGACTTGATGAGCTGAAGGGCCTGTTTCCACACTGTAGGGATTCTATGATCTATGATGATCTTAGTTTTTTTTGTGTAAGGACCATGCATTTTTAAGACTGGATTGAAATGAGAAGTAACTCCTGGTTTATGAGAAATAAAATAACTTCAGACTCACAGATTTACAAGGATGGCTGCATGTTTTGCAAATCAGGAATTTGATACCTATTATGAACTCTTTTTGTGTAGCTGTATGTCTCATTAGTGTGTAGACAAAGTGAAGCTGAGGGGTTGTTCACAAGTGGAGCTGAAGGGTCTGTAGATAAACCAAAGAGCAATGACAAACATCTGTTACCTGCCAACAACAATGCAATTGTTTGTCACGCAACTGAACATTTTGGGCTGTAAGGTAGAGGGAAGCTAGTCAGACCAGAGGAGAAATCAACAAATCTGCAGCAACCAAATACTCAATCTCGGTTCTCTTCAGTAAGTCACTTTAAACCTGAAGAAAACTTTCTTATATGTACTTTAGCAGATACCAAAAGTTGTGACTTTGAATTGGATAAGTTAGAGACCATTCATATGTGAACCAGCCACACTGTACCTCTTGCAACCCAGCGAAAGTATTTGGAGAAAGGAAGTTTGAGGAGAACCATTTAGATTAGCAACAAAGAACCTAGCAGATATTGTGAATAAAGACTATAGACCTGTTTTTCCAGTGTTCCATCTGCCCATGTGTTTGTTCTTCCCTATTTATGTTTGTCTGTCTGTGTAAGTGAGAGCTTATAAGGAGTTTAGAGTTTACTTAATTTAATTTGATTATTTACTGACAGCCATAATCCAATTGACTGTATTAAGTAGTAATTCTTGCTGAGTACAGAAACCTGGTCCATGTTTTCTATCAACCTGGCTCTGAAAATCGGATAGTTGGGGTTTTTGCATATTTATTTTAAAATTTTTAACTTTTGTGACTGCTCTAGGAATAGCAGGACTTAATTTCCAGTGCACTATCCTAGTGAGTAGGAACATTTGTTTCGAAATAAAACCCTAGTTTCTGATTGAAGTACATCACTTTCAAACTTAATGTAGAATCCTGTCATCTTGTGATCACTGTTTTTGTAAAGGCTCCTTTACAGCAAGATCATTAAGTAATTAGTTCTTTTGCATAACACTAGATGTAAAATAGCCAATTTCCGAGTTGGTTCTCCAACATACTGCTCCAGAAATCCATCTCGCATACTTTGCAAGAATTCATCTTTCTCTGCATCAGTACTAATTAGGTTTATCTGGCCTCTCTTTTGATTGAAATCCCTGCTATTACTGTATTACCTGGTTACATGCACCTCTAATTACCTTATTTATACTGTGATTTACATTGTCATTGCTGTTTGGCCTATGAACACTTACACCAAAATTTTCTATCCTTGCTGTTTGTTAGTTCCATGCAAACTAGTCCTACTTCTTGAAATTATGACCCTAGGCTAATACGAATATGAATTCGTCTTTAATCAATAGAGCTACACCACCACCTTTTGCAGCTCCCTGTCCTTTCCGAATGTCATGTACCCTTGGTCTATAATGCATAATGTGATTTCTGTTGAATTCCTGTGTAATGGTATCAGTCGGCAACATTGCAGTATGTTTTAACAGGACTATTCTGCTTTTGGTCAATGAGAAAAGTTCAAGGTATGGTTTTCCTGCATCCTGATAGGACGGCAGTTCTGATGATTTGGTAATTCATTGTTGGGACCCTGTGATTAAATGTCCTGCATTTATTTAGAAATCTTACATGTGTTTTTTGCATAAATAACCATACTATTACTTTTCTTGTTTTCTGGACCACAAATTATGGTGTATAAGACTTACCAGAGGCAAAGCAGAAAAAAATTACTGAATGTTTATTGTAATGTGTGCCATTTGAAAGTTCTGAATGGTTTGAACTATATTTCATAGCTCAAGGTGACAACTTATTATTTATGCATTTGTATCATTAAATAGAAAATAAAACTAACCGCACTGTAACTTTACATCGGACTACTTGCATAGTATTTCTAAATGGTGACTTGAAGACTATACCTGTTTTAAAAAGGCTTGATTACAAGAATTTTACCCTTGTTAAACTGCAGACAAGGACTCTCAGCAGGGCCTGGAAATTTCTGGTTGACAGACTGTTGTATTACGTAATAAGTAATAGGATTTTGCCCGATACAGCATGCTTATAACTACTTCACACAAAACCAAATAATCCAATCATCTGCAGCTTTCTAAAATTAAAACTAAAAAATAGTATTTGCAAAGGTTTCCTTAATAGCACGGGAGAAAAATTAATGGTTTTTAAACCATTATGAGCCTTTCTTGACCAACACAGATGCACAAAGGAACGGGCATCACAAAGAGATGTTTTGAATTGGGATGTTCGAATGTTTCATATCCAGATAATTGACCTTTATGCCAACATGTCACTCTCCTCTCTTCCGTATTCCCTTTTGGAAATGAACTTGATTGTGTGATGTGGTCACAGTCATTTGGCGATTATTTCACAAGGTTGAACGTGTTGACCCTGGATGGCAAATCCTACTTCAGCATAGCACTCCATCTAGTGGATGTGCCAGGAATTGTTACTCGCAGTTTCCAACAGCAAAATAATCATACTAACAAGCATTAAGGAATAAAGCAAAATAGCCGTTAATCTAAAAATATATTTCATTCAAATTGTCACACAGAGGACCTCGTTTAAATTATGCAAAATATGGATTGGAGTGTTTTGCATTTAAATTTAATCTGATCAGACAGAATTTAAGAAGGTTGAGGTACCAGTGCCAGATTTAATTTGGAACAGCTGGGTCCTTTCATCCTAGAATTAGCACTTTAAAACTCCATTTTCACTGCAACAGAAACTTGCATTTGTGTAATACCTTCTCTCAAACAGCCCAAAGCATTTTACAAAGCTACTTAAATAGATTCATAAAATATGAAGAAACAGAAATTCTGAGTTCTGCGTTTTTTTTTACATTACTGCAGACTTCTATTCACATTGCAGTTCCAATGAATGTCAATAAGATGATCAAACATTGGCCAAAGAACTGGTTTGCAAGTGAGAATAATCTGAGTGCAGAATGAGTAGAACTGAGGTCCACCTGATATTGGGTGTCATCTAGACAGGTGAACTGTGCATATGTGTTGGTCTCCCCAGGCAGCTAGCTGGTCAAGACACTTACTTACAGTTGAAGGTGGGAGAGCTGGTAGTATTCCAGGGAGGGATGGGACAGTAGGAGGTAGCTGGGATAGTGAGGATATTCAGTGACTGGGAAAGGGACGTGAGTGAGAATGAGCAATCCAGAGGGGGTGATAGGTGGCAATTGGTGGCATGCAGGAGAGCAGGAAACTGATTTTTGCAATCAGTGGTCTGTGGTTTTAATGTGAAGCTGGAACGAACCTTCCTACTTCTATGTCGACATTGAAGTAAGTATTTATATGAATGAATCTTTTTGTTAGGCCTTTAAGGATCATTGTTTAAGCTATAGGTCAACTTTATTTTCCTGAAGGCAGTTTGTCTAATGTGGCAAAGGACATCTCAGACAGGTTTTAGGACTATTCTTTGCGTATAAGCTTTGATACTGAGACCAGGATTTATACCTTTGCTTCTGAGTGTACACATGTTCCTTGCTATAGAGAACCTTTAAGTGTTTTACACATGTAAAATTGTTGCAATGTCATTGAAATTTGTAGGCCAAGTTATTATCAAGAAAAGAATGTTGGTTAGTAAAAGAAAACGAATCGCCATTTTGAATGAATAGGGAAATTCAACATTCTTCTGAGCTATGATGCTAAGAAACAAGCTCTCAATTTAGGAGACTCTTTGCTCCTAAACTCATTACAACCATTCCACACTTGGACAAAAGACCAGAGGTGAGGAGAGAGTGACTGTTTTTGAAATCGTGGAAGCATTAGACAGAGTTGAATCAGGGAACCCAAGCGAAACAAGTCATTGAGAATTGGGGAAAGCTGTATGCCGGTTGGAGTCATGTGCAGCACAAAGAAAGTGATTAATGGTGTTTTGAAGTTGATCATCTAAGCTCCAGAATATCTCCGCAGCAGTTCCTCAAGGTAGTGTCCTTAGCCCAATCATCTTCAGCTGCTTTAACAATGACATTCCCTCCTTCATAAACTTAGAAATGGGATGTTTGCAGATGATTGCATAATCAATTGTTTCAAAGGATGATGGGCAACCTGATAGAAGTTTACAAAATTGAGAGGCACATATTGAATCAATGATCAACGTCTTTTCCCCCAGGGTAGAAATGTCAGTTGGTAGGGGACATCAGTTTGAGGTAAAAGGGGGTAAATTTAAAGGAGATGAGAGGCAGGTATGTTACACAGAGGGTAGTAAGTGCCTGGAATGTGCAGCCAGAGAAGGTGGTGAAGGCGGATACACTAGCAACATTTAAAAGGCATCTTGACAGACACATGAATAGGCAGGGAATAGAGGGATATGGACCAGATAGAGGCAAAAGATTTTTAGTTTACAAAGGCGTAAAATGTTTGCACAGTCTTGGTAGGCTAAAGGGCCTGTTATTCTGCTGTATTGTTCCTTTTGTTCAGCAATATTCGTGGCTCTGCAGGTAATGAAACTTTGTGTGCAAGACAACATTCAGGCACAGGATGATAAGTGACTAGTAGCATTTGCACCGAGCAAGGGCCAAGCAATGATCATTTCCAAGAAGGAGAATCTTGAGCCCAATTGATTAATTCTACTGCTTTATCTTAAAGTCTTAATGCATTCAGGTTGAGACAGTCTGCTTGATTTGCATCTCAAGCACCAGCTGAAACAATTACTTCCTCCACCATTGAAACACAGTGGCCAGCATTGTGAAGTATTTACAAGAGAATTGCAGCAGCTCACCAAGATTTCTTTGACACTGCCACATAGAAGGATAAGAGCAGTGGATGCCTGGGAGCATCACTTGCTACAAGTTGCCTTCTAAGCTACAAGTTGCCTTCCAAGCCACACACCGTCCTGACTTGGAACTATATTGTTGTTCGTTTGCTGTCACTGGGTTAAAGTCCCACAACTCACTCCCTCGTGGCACAGTGGAAATTTCCACACCAGATGGACTTTGGCGGTTAATGTGTCACTGCTGCAATTATGCATGGGCAATAAATGCTGGCCTTGCCAATGATAACCACAACCTCTGAACAAAACCTTACATAACCTCTCACTTTGTGCTGTACTAGAGTATCAGCCCAGATTTAGTGCTGGTATAGGTTTGAGACCATGAACATCTGGTCAGAGTGCTGTATGAATGAATGTTACATAAAACTATCTATTAATGGTCACTCATGAGTGGCCCTTGAACAAATTCCATTGTGGTTTATAGTTTCAGAACAGCTAAATTCAACTAGATCTACAAAGGTTTGAAGTTTGAATTGGATTTGAATCCAGCTATGATAAGGAAGATTACTGAATCTAATCTCTGTATTCTTCCTATGCTGTTGAGTTTTCAGCTTTATAAAAACCTGTCAAACTCAGGTAACCAAACTGCAAATCCATCTCAAAGTTATTTTTTAATACCATGTGTAGTTGTTTCAGTTTCCCTCGTCCTTGGGTCCTGAGTCATATTTGCCCTGGGAAATGCCTAAGCTTTGTTAGCTTTGCAAAGATGTTGTGTTTAAGCTGTTGATCCTGACTTTTGACATGCCGGAATCCATCTGAAAAAATTGTCTCTCTATGATTATAGAGGTTTATGATTTCTATCTGAAACAAAGTTAAGATATAGCTACTCGATGAGAAGGTACAAAAGGTAGTGAGATACATACTTTCTCAGAAAGTGATTGAAACAGTTTATATTTCATGTCTGAAATGTTGATTTGATGTTGGGAAAAATTAAAGGCAATGTCCTTAATTGCAAGAATCTTGCATTACTTCCAAATGCTTTCATTGTACAGTCATCTCACTGTAAGCCCTAATTTGTCATATATTTTTGTACACTTACTCAATACCATACCACATTGCGCACCAGAGGCATTGCTGGTAACTCGACTGCTGGGAAAAATCTGATTCACAAAATTGACCAAGCTGAAGTAGTTTTAAAATTGTACATTTTATTCAGTCTTTGTTTCGCATTGCAAATACAGTAATCTAGATTTTGTAGTTACTTTTGTTTCTATTTGGGAACTTGGATTTGCAAGTGGAAGAAAGATGGATTTCGGTTTTCAATTCTGTGAAGGAGACTTTTTTAACAAACGTCAAAAAATCATTTTATGCGGAGATGGCCTTTCCAAGAAATCATGTGACTTGAGTTACATGTTCACTCAACTATTGGGCAGTTCGTTGTTGAATGTTTGTACTGCTGGGTTTTATGACCTACACAGAATCAGGTAGTCAGGGGCCATTAGTTCAGAAAAAGAGCAGAAATCATCCCATTGAAGGGCATTTTTGCATTTTTTAGTTTGTAAATGTGTCCAGGTTATGAGGATTGTAAAGAAGTCTGAGAGGAAAGACTTGAAAGGGTTATTTGGATAAGAATTTCAAGTGTTAAGATCAGTGTGATACTTGAATGGGTTTGAGGTCTACAAAGGATATTGTGAGAAAAGGGTGGTATCTTTTGTTTTGTTGTTTAAGATCTTTCAAACCTCTCAAATATGTGTCATGTTTTTCTCTTTTGTGTAATATTATTGTACTCTCTTGTTGAAAGAATATTGGCAGCCGTGTATGAATATGTTCAGTGCCTATAAAAATAAAACTTCATATTTACCAAGCCAGGTCTCCCCCTCGGATCTGACTTGTTTGGTCTTACTGTCAGCTGTGATCATAATATACGCTTCAGAATTATAAAGACAAGAGCTGAGATGTAGAAAAATCCACTGTATAATTAATCTAATTTGCATAGAAAATCAGGTCATATTAGCATAATTCATTTATTTTCTAAATATTTGCACATCAAGCTTCCTGGGGCCAAGAATTAAGATTTTTTAACAGTTGAACTTGCTTCGCTAATGAGAATATAAGATGAATACTGGTAAGGTGGTGGAGGTATGGACGAACATTCAGCTCGTTTTAGTTTGATAGTCAACATTGGTGCTTTAGGCCCTCTGTGTTGTGGCACTAACACCAAAACATCAGCACTTTTCTCTCCTTAAGCCTGTTTCCAATTGGTGAATATTTGTTTGAAATATGCTCTTGTGTGTCTCAAATTTCTTCATATTAATTAATTTAAATCTGTCTTCCTTTGCACCCTTACAATTTAGTTTAATTTAATTTTCTATGTTTTCCATCCCATTAAAAAAAAATTGTATGCCTTGTTAACTCTACAGATGTTAGTTGCCTCGTTTTCAAAGTAAAGCACCCATACTTCTCTAGCTTTTTCTCATATGTTCTTCAAACATTTAAAAATCAGCTGTACAGTTTTTTTGTCTGAACCAGGAGTAGGAGTGAATTGAAGTAGGACAAGGCTTCAGCATCATTCCCACTCCTGACTTGTACACTATTCTTTTGACTGTACACTTCGTTAATTCTGTTTGCTTGGTTGATTGCTACTGAACAGTGTTTGTAAGCATAAAAGAGGATCAAATCCTCGAGTATCATCCTCCACTTTATATTTGGTTCTTTTGAATTAATTCCAAGAAGAAATGTTTAGTTAACTTTTTTTCATTTAGTAATTCGACTCATTTTGTAGTTTCTGCACTTCCTTCCTTCTCAGAAGAAGTTGCTCAGCCAATTTAGTGTCATTGTGTTCAGAAACCCAGTACCAATATACATGAATATATACACAACAGAACCAGTAGGATTACTGTGTTAATGATAGCACCCCACTTGCTCAACATTCCTTAGGCTCCCAGTGATAGGACCACAGAAACATGGTACATTCTTGTCATAGGATTGCATGATTCCAATACCTACCTTGGAGCCAAAGTAAATTAGATATGCTGTCTATCTGCATAATGTATTAAAAATCTTCATACTGTGTCCCCTTTCTGTCACCAGAACCTTAGTATTTGCTGTGTACTTATTGCAGTATAAAATTCTTTGGAAACTGTCTGTGTAAGTAGTAATCATACACTTTCAACACCATTGGGGAAGTAGCACCTCAATTTGCAGCTCCATCTGTCTGAAAAACAACTTCCTATGCTTCAAAAAACTCTCCATTTCTGCTTCCCAAATTGCTGTGATTTATATAATTTCATTATAAGCTATACAGAGTCAAGGTTTTCTTTAATTTGGATGAGAATGTGTGGGCTGAATTTTTTCCATATTTGTTAGTATTTCATCCTGTGAGATTCATGGCATCTGGACAGTAAAAGGGTGAAAAGAAAGTGCCTCGAGATTCCCCTCAACATCCTGCCTTTTATGGGAGAATGCATCACTCAGCACATGGATATGATACGCTGATTAGACTTAAGTGCGAACTAACCTAAACACCATGTAATGTTACTGCCGTGTCTCACTCACTGCTGCTTTTTCCCTTATGCTCAGTAGGACCTGTCATGTATGGATGCTTGCAAGTGGGGCCACCTGAAGATGTCAAATACCCAATCATGTGGATAAGAAAACATTTATTCAGCCATAGAAAAGGTCAAGGATTACAAAAATAAATAGTTCAATATGTTATTTGCACTAAGCAAGGGCACTTTGTGCAACTTACTGTTGGTTGTTTGGCGATTAAGAGAAATCCAAACCCAAGTCATTCATCCTGTAAGCAGGTTTCAGTTCGGATCTGCCTGGTTTCTTGGGCTTGACATTGGCCTGTTACGCTGTCCTAAATGACCCTCCAGTTCAAGGTCCTGATTTTCACCCACAGATGATTGCTGTTAGTTCCCTATTTCATCTGCCTCCAGAACAATATTTGACTCCAATTGAGAAGAGTGCAGCATGCAGCAATAACAGTGCAGCACACCCTTACTGGGCTATACAGCAAGGCCCAACATGAGTGATCTCAACATGGAAATATCACGTTAAGGAGGCCTAAGGTCTGTCCAGTATGTCCGTGCCAGAATTGGGCAGTATAGTATCTTTGCTCTGCATCAGTGTTTCACCCTCACTGGGATGCACATTGGACATCAAGTCCCAGAGTTGTCCCAAAAGTTAACAATTTTATCAAAAAAAACACAATGACCCCAATTTACCTGTTGGATTGATCCAGGTTTACAGAAAACACAGACGAGGTTTCTGTACTTAATAAGGACTACAGTTCATTACAAAAAAAATAGATTTCAACCACAGTAAACAACCAAGAACTGCTGACATACAATTCTACTAATTAAAAGTCTAACCTCCTTCTACACCCCTCGTTTTTCATTTCAGTTGCGCATTTGTGATTTGGATCAGGATGGAAAGTAACACCGGTTGTATTACACAAAGTATGTTGCAGGCTCTCATCCCTAGCCCCCCACCCCCATCCTTGCATGCTCTGTTAACTTCATCAGTTCTAATCTTACCAACTCTTCTATTGAAGTATTCATCTATCAACATCACCCTCGAGCCTCGGGCCTACAGCTCTGATAACCTTGTTGCTCTCCCACTCCTCTCCATCAAAGCCAGGGTGGTGGTGACCATTGGCACCATCACCATGCCCCCCCTCTCCCAGAAATCCCTGCCCTTTAATGCACTATTACCACCACCATTGTATTTTGAGTTGTCCTCTGTCATAATTATTGTCCCCTCTGCATCCCAGCATTCCGCCTCCAATCCCCACAATTGATTCCTGAACTTCCCTATCACAGTAATGGCCACTGACAACCTGTCATGAATTTCAATAAACAGACTCCCAGCAACAATCAAAGCTCATCCCCCTGACTGACGTGGAAGGACAGCCCTGACTGATGAGTGACCAGAGCCCTTTTTGATCGCTGTGCATTCCCTTGACTGACTTACCACTAATCCCAAGACTTGTTGGACTGAAACTGTAGCACTGATAGTTGCCTTCTTCCAGGCTTCAACAAAGTGGAACCCCTGACCTTGACTCATCAGCTCGACTGACCGTGTCCAATCACTGGATTGAGACCAAATGCTACCTTGGGCAGATTGGTGGCCCTAATTGATAATTCCCTTTCCACTGAGGACTAGTCATTTTAGACATTGAGTTGTAGTGATTTGGTTGATGCACATTTAGTAGATTTTCTGTGCAAGCTGTTGGCACCTGCTGTAAGTGCACCATTAATGCAGCATGGTGCTGGACCACATGTCCACCCCCTTGACTGGTCACTGCTGACAACCATGACAAATTGTTTTGCGTTGCATTGAAAAGCAAAATGAGACAGTCATACGTGATCCTGTAAACTCTCAATGAAGTGGCAAAGTGCAAAATCTTAATACAAGGCAGAGATGATATAAGCATCCACGCAAGTGGAAAGTGAATCAGCTGTAAGAGACCACACATTTTTCATTTGTTGAGATTATGAACTGAAATGGAAGTTGGACTGCTATGACTGTAATACTGAGGAAGCTTTTTGCAAGTTGACAACAGCCCTGTGATTAATTGAGTTGCAGAGTATTAAAAAGTTGTAAATGCCAAGTGCAACAGAGAGTGGAAAATATTGAGAGCTTGCAGGCAGAAAGCAACAATCTTCCCATACTTTGTCTCCCTGTTAATGTAGGAAAATTACAAAATCCAAAAAAAACTTAAAAGAAAGACCTCATGCAAGAATAGACCCATGTTGATCTGATCAGCCAACGAACTGGTGGATGGCCATTACCCTATAGACACCAGTGTATCATCATTGCAAAAATAAAATGGACAGCCAAGAAAATAACTTTCCACCTTGTAGTCTGGTCTTTAGATCTTTGGAATTCTATTCACACTGTCAATATTCTTTTTACACTGTAGTATACAGGGTTAAACCACTTGTCTTTTATCGGTCTTAGTTGTCATTCAGTACCTGTGTGTTTGGGGTGTGGAAAGGGGTTTCGTTTAAGTTACCTAAATTAGAAATACGGTCTTTTCACGGTTTCTGATAAAATAGTTTTTTTTTACAATAAATACTTTGTTTTTCTGTTCCTCAAGAAACCAGGTATGAATTGTTTTTTATGCTGAGTAGCAGTCAGTCAAGCAAATGATCATTCTGGTGGTCTTGTTGATATTTTATACATCTATACATATTGAAACAGTCTGGGGAATAGAGGGCACACTATTCCCAGTTAAGTCGTAACAACACTAAAAAGCAAGCAAAAACCCCTGAGATGTAATCTGTTCCAATCCACAAGATGGGTGCCTGATTCTACATACAAAGCAACATGGCACTAACCTTACGATGGAAAGTGCTGATGTGCTCCAAAGTGCAACATTGTTGTGGAGCCTATTCTAAGTGAGCCAGGCAGGGATGTGCCATGATGATGTGGTGAGGCTGGTGCATGACCTGTGCCAAACTCCATGGACTGGGCGGGGCTACTCGCTGTCACTACCCATGGAGCATGCACTGGGTTGTTGGGGAAGGCTGGAGGGCCAGAGGAGCCACCCAGATAACTTTCATGTCTGGAATTGCTGCTGTCTAGTTTCTCCCTGTCACATGAGAGAATAATTGATGAGATTTTAATGCATATAAATGACATCTTACCCCTCCCTAGTGAGATTTTTGTCTTACTTTTCAAACCTTGGGTGCAATTTCAGACTTTTTTTTAAAATCTTGGCATCAAGAATCTCATTTTTTCAGTCTTACCACATTTTCCCAGTTGACTTGTTATTGCCCACTTGTTCAAGAGCTGGGAGAATTCTGTCCTTTGTACCAATTAATGAATGAATTGAAAATTGAGGCCAATAGTGATATTTTTGACAGTTCCAGTCTTCTGTTATTTTCTATTGCGTGCGCTAGAGAATTCTAATTATCCTGTTAACTTCAATTTTGGAATATGAGTCAGAGCATTATGTTGTTAGTAGCTTTCAGATTCGTCCAGTAATTCACTTCCAATAATTATAGTTTACACCATTTTAGTTCTAGAACAAGAACATACATTTCCTTCATGAGGAAATGTTTGTCTCATGTAAACTGTATTCAACTGCAATTATTCAATGTCAATTTGAGTCCTGAATATGGCACCATTTTTTAAAAAGTTTATTTTTATAACAACATTTGCATTTATTTCAGTAATTAAATATTGCTCTGTGCTGAAAATGTTGGAAGTCTAAAACAAAAACAGCATATTGGAGAAACACAGCAGGTCGAGCAGCATCTGTGGAGAGAAAACAGAGTTAACGGATCAAGTTCAGGGAACCTTCTTCAAAACTAAAGAAGTGGTTGGGGTCAGGGGAATAGAAAGAAAGAAAGAGGGTGGGATACACAGAGACAGTGCCCAGAGAGAGGGAGATCTCTCTCTCTCTCTCTCTCTTCTCATTCTCTCTCTTCTCATTCTCTCTCTTCTCATTCTCATTCTCTGTCTTCTCATTCTCATTCTCTCTCTCAAGCACACTGTTTTTGCTTCAATATTCTAATTATATTTTCTTTTGATCATTTGTTTCCATGACTGCTGCATGTTTTCTCTTGTATCATCATTTGCTGTTTATTCTGTTCAAGGCTGATGAATTGTTCACCCTCTGTGGCTGACTAGTAGTAAATTCTAGTGTCTATAATTTGTAATGGAATCTACTGGGGAACTTTACCCACTTTCATCAGTGGTGCTTTAACTTCTTGTCTTCTTAACATGGCATTTTTTAAACTTTAGTTTAAACTCCAGATTTGACCTGAATATCTTGCCATCAAATATATTACATTTTGTTCCCTATCAATTGCATCCACATTTACTGCTAGTTAACTTCACACACATTTGTGTGCCTTGCAGTGTATTTCTATCAAATCAGTAAAGCATAAATGCAACCACTTTAACATAATTTAAGAGCATTACACACTTCGTCATGTCTCAACTTCTGTAACTGCATATCTGCCCCTTAGTTTCTAGCATCTAAAGGATGCACGCTGTACAAAGAAACTCGCTGATAAAATGTATAAATTTAGTTCAGTTCTGGCCAAAATGTCAAAGAGCTCATGCTGGTTTCCTTTGTCCACTGAGATTAAGGAGCACATTATGTATTGATTAGAGAAATAAGATGTCTTTTGGGGCAATTTGTGCTTCAGCAGGATTCATAGTTGTTACTTGTTAATTTTAAATACACTCTCTACTTACAGCATTTGTTGTATGTGTTTTTAGAATGTGCTCATTGAAGTGTTTCACAAGGAGACATGATACATGATTTTCATTATCAAAGGAATAAAGCGTCCCCTCTGACATGTCAAACTTTCTTTGTTAGGTCTGAGACATGTTTGTGTTCACAGCACTATGCAACTGGCTTCAGGTACAGCCAGAGATCACTGTCATCACTGCTGTGGAACTTCTCTGTGTGATCTAGTGGCAAGCATATTTAGAATCATAGCAACGTACAGCACAGAAACAGACCCTTCAGTCCAACTCGTCCAAGCTGACCAGATAGCCTAAATTGATCTAGTCTGATTTGCCAGCCTTTTCGCCCATATCCCTTTAAACCTTTCCTGTTCCTGTACCATCCAGATGCCTTTTAAATGTTGCAGTTGTACCAGCCTCCATCACCTCCTCTGGCAGCTCATTCCCTACACGCATCACCCTCTGCGTGGAAAAAGTTATCCGTTTAGGTCTCTTTTAAATCTTTCCCCTCTCACCTTAAACCTAAGACCTGTAATTTTGGACTCCCCTAGCCTAGGAAAAAGACCTTGACTATTTAACCTATCCATGCCTTCATAATTTTATAAACTTCTATAGGGTCACCCCACAGCCTTTGATGCTCCAGGGAAAATAGCTACAGCCTATTCAGTCTCTCTCTACAGCTCAAACCCTCCAACCCTTGCAACATCCTTGGAAGGATTCAGAAAAGATTTACAAGATTAACAACATCTTTCCTAAAGCAGGGAGACTAGAACTGAATGCAGTATTCCAAAAGTGGCCTAACCAATGTTGTGTACAGTCGCAACATGACCTCCCAACTCCTAAACTCAATGCACAGACCAATCAAGGCATGCATACCAAACGCTGCCTTCACTATCATATCTACCTGCAGCTCCACTTTCAAGGAACTATGGACCTGCACCTCAAGGTCTCTTTGTTCAGCAACACACCCCAGGACCTTACTATTAAGTGTACAAATCCTGTCCTGATTTGCCTTACCAAAATACAGCACCTCATGTTTATCTAAACTAAACTCCATCTGCCACTCCTCACCCTATTTGCCCATCTGATCAAGGCCTCATTGTACTCTGAGGTAACCTTTTGTCTCTGTCCACTATACTAGCAGTTTTGGTGTCATCTGCGAATTTACTCACCATACCTCTTATATTCGCATCCAAATCATTTATATAAATGACAAAATGCAGTGGACCCAGCAACAATCCTTGTGGCACATTGCTGGTCACAGTCCTCCAGTCCGAAAAGCAGCCCTCCACCACCACTCTCTGTCTCCTACCTTCAAGCTAATTTTGTATCCAAATGGCTAGCTCTCCCTGTATTCTATGTGAGTAACCTTGTTAATCAGTCTTCCATGCGGAATATTGTCTATATGGACTTCAGTAATGTGTTTGACAATGTCTACCACACTGCCTTCATCAATCTTTGTCACGTTTTCAAAAAACTCAAGTTAGTGAGACACCATTTCCCACTTGACTATCTCTAATCAGTGCCTGTCTTTCCAAATACATGTAAATCTTGTCCCTCAGGATTCTCTCCAACAACTTGCCCACCACTGATGTCAGGCTCACTGGTTTATAGTTCCCTGGCTTTTTCTTACTACCATTCTTAAATAATGGCACCACATTAGCCAACCTCCAGTCTTCTGGCACCTTGCTTGTGACTATTGATGATAGAAATCCTGAAGGAATGCTGGTCCTACCACTGAAAATTCTGCAAATGCTAGTGAAACACCCTCAAATTGTAAGAGATGGGAAGAGAAAATCAGAAAATAAATAAGATGCAGAATTATATTGTAAAATACAAAAACAGCAAACAAAATCAAATCAAAAAACAACCATAAATATTAAATTAATCTCACTCAAATCATATCCTCACATAACTAACATTGAATACCAAAGAGTGACTTTTGATGCATTTACATTTCTGGAGAATTTGAAAGTAAAATGATGCATACTTTGAAGGGCCTCCTTTTTTTTCACCTGTATCTCCATGCATGACATGCAAGTATACCATTTACCCAGACAAGTGGAATCTTCGTTTATGTGTCTAGAAATATTTCTGACCTTTCTGCTCTTGAAGCATTTCCTTTTCTCCATCCCAGCTGTAATTTGAAATTGGTGGTCTAGGAGCAGATTACCACCTTATCTTCATTATCAAAGGATTAGCCTATGCCACACAAGCATTTTTCCATGGTAATTTCCTTCAAAATGGGTCACTAGGTTCATAGATTAACTTGTAGAATTTGAGGAAAACGAGTGAAGCAAACAGGAAATACATGTTTTCTTTCTCTAAAAGGAAGGTCTGGAGAAAGCTCCACTTGATCTGAATTTTACTTAATAAAGTGAAATATGAGTAGCAATTTGATTCCACTGTCTAAGGACTATGGGCTTTGATGTTGTGTCTTTGAAAGTTTCTGTCAGACTTTGAGTTATCTAATAAATACAGCTTCCAAGAATATTTCCTTCCCTGCCTCTGTTCTAAGTTATTCGGTTTAACTGTTTGAGAACTGTTTCTACAAAGATCAATAGCATTTGATTCTACCAAAATATGGGGACGTATCACACCTAAATCTGCACATTGTGCTTTATGCTATAAGCCTCTTTCCTCCTCCACATTTTCCAAGAGTTTGACTAACTCTTAGGTATAAGTTGGAGGACTCCTGAAATGAAGTGAATGACATGAAAAGTGAAGACCATTAATAAAACAAACTTCTTTACACAATGTTTGTGGAGTAGAGAGAGGTTAAAGGAGTTTCAAGGCATGACCATGCCCTTTCACCAAGTTAAAATCATGCCAATGATAATTTATATGCCTGCTCGATATCTGAGCACAATCCAAAACTGATCTGACAAATTTCTTCCAATAGTCCTGTATTTATCCAAAGTCATGGAATCTTCATTGAATAGACAAAGATACATTTCAAATACCTAGCTATTCTTGCACTAGCGCTGAAATCACAACTCGTTACAAAAACATCTGCATGTCTCTTTCCCAAGTCGCTTTTCCTTGACTTATTTGCTTGCTCATTTCACAGCCGAGAAAATTCCACTCGATAAAATTAAATATTCCACTTCATTCTTCCTCCAGTTTTTTGGCTCGTCTCAGTTTGTGATACAGTAGCCTTCAATAAGCAGATTCTGAGACACAGTTAACAAATAAATTATTTCACCTTTCCAACTGGAGCCTTTCTAATTTCAAATATTCTTGGTCACTGTACCTCCAGAAGAACAAAACCTCCCAATTAATCTTCTCGATGGGTATGAAGCTAAGTACTGCCCTTCATGCATTCCCAGCAAGGACACTCGGAACTTGGAAAACACCGACAGCGCCACTAAAAATAGACCTGAAAGAAAGCTTGTAGTGTTCTGTAGGGGTGCCATATGTTTATCATCCCTCACCACATGGTGACACAGCAGCGACCTTCCATATGCTCTGAGTAGCTTCAAGGCATGCCATGCCCTCTCATGAAGTTAAGATAATGGCAATGATATTTTACATGCCTACTTGATATCTGAGCACAATCCAAAACTGATTTCTCAGTCAAATTTCTTCCTATAGTTCTGTATTTTCTTCTGTTCCAAATATTTATCCAAATTTCTGGAAAACTAACCAGGCGTTTTTCTCCCTTAACTAATCTGTGCTCCACCGACACTCTGTAAAGAAATTTGTTACATTAATGTTTTTCCACTTGTAATAACAATTTTAAATGAGGGATTCCTTGAGCAAGTAGTCTCTGTTCATTGTATGAAAATTCATCACAATTTTATGAAATGGTTTTTAGTCTTTCCAGGAAAGTATATTCCCATTCGTTGTATTCCTTTTACAATACATAACTTCACAAGTATCTACATTGAATGACATTAGATAACTGATTATACTGTCTCTCTTCCAGAAATTGTTACAGTTTTCCTTAATATCGCAATCTCTGTCTAACCCCAACTTCTATGACACATCACATTTCAAGACATGTTTCCTTTGTCCAAGTTTGTGAATCCAACACTGACCCCTACAGTGCACCATTTTTCAACCCTTTTGCAACTTAAGCCATCCAACTTTATTTTGTGTCCTTCATTCAGTTTTCAATATTTCATCCCATAGGTAGTAGTTCAAAGCCTGTAGCCAGCGTCTTATCACTGCAAAAATTTCTGAAAACTCATACATTCTGTATCTGCATTCTTTTTATGCAAGTTAAATTCGATATGCAGCAAGATTTTGTTTCGGTATTCAGGCAAGAAAATCCCTTTCCTGTCCCTGTGAGGTGTTGAAACATACAATCTGGATTGAAGTACCTCTATCACGTGGTTCCCGAGCACAAAGTGCATGGTTCTTGGAAATGTAGGCCTCACTTGAACTAAGTATATGTACCGCAGCTGTAAGTACATTGAAATGTGCATGTGTCATAATTTACCAAAAAAGATGGAAAGGGGAAATGACTTGTTTTACCTTGATCCAATGCCTTCCCTAGATGGTCTATTCTGAACAGGGCAGAGGTATGAATTTCTCCTTGGATATTTGTGTTGTCCTCCTTCCATTTCTCCTCGCTTCCAGTTTTGTGCAAAGTTTGGAATCTGCCCAGCCCCTGAATGACATTGGCAGTCGCGGGTCAGTTTTAAAATATGGCATGATCTAAAGAAGTATGGTGCTTTATTGAGGAAACAAAGCCTGGCTCTGCAACTAAAGTTTGAATGGCATAGCAAGGATCTCACCAGTGAGTGGTGAGAAGCCTATTTGCATCAATTTGCATGCAATTACAACCTCATTGATATGGATTTATTATTCTCCCATGTGTCAGCTGAACTAAATGGCGACAATTCCTAAAATGAAAATCAGAGCAGCTACGTGGCACATCCAGCTCACTGCTTACTCCTCTGGGCCTCCACCTCGGCCAGCAGACCATAATATCTGAGGGTATGGTCCACAGCCAGAGACTGCCAAAACCTGTTGTTGAGAGAGGTTGGAATTAAACATAGATCAGTTGTACCATATTATGGTACATCATGGACAAGGATTCGCCTAAGGTTCATCTCGGGGTCCCTCACTTGCTTTCTTAGCGCCTACTCACTTTGCGCTAACTTTGATGCTCCCAGTATTTCTGTCTTGTCTTGCGTTTATGCACTTCAGAACTAAGAATTGCATAACTCATTGTGTTTTTATCTTGCCTCACTGCTTAACACAGATGCAGTACCAGACAGCTAGTCATGCTATGATCACTGAAGGGGATGGTTGTGTTGCTGTATGGCATTGTGCTATATCAGGTTTGCACCTGCAGCATGTGCTTGCATCTTATGCAGCAAACACAATGCATGTACTCCAACCTCATGGCCATGTTTCAAAGCCTAAGATAACCCTCAGCTTGGTCAAAGGAGAGAGCCTTCAGTTAGCCCAGGTACTTGGAACAGTAAGTCAAGGATGGCTTCTGATATTAATCCAGGTGCTTGGACATGGTCAGTGGGTTGTCCAGAGTCAAGATGTCCAAGAAGTCTGGGGTGTGGGTGATGGTCATTTTGGCACATCCACTTCATCCAGCCTGGGGCTTTCTAGTAAGTCAGTTTGGGAAGCTGCATCTGGAAGATGCAGTAAGGGGGTCTGTAAATTCATTAGTTGGGGCTGTCTGTCCAAGTCAGTCACAAGGAACAGTGAGCCACGGTCAGTCCTGGGGGTCTGCTGTCTGAAAGTCAAGGTGGTTTATACAGGGACCTGCATTGTATTGGAGTTTCTGGGAAATCATTTGTGGGGTTTGGAGGCAACATTGCTGAAAGCAGAGAGGATAATAATTGTGAGGGGGGGGGAAATTCAAAGAATACTGGAAGCAAAATACTGTGAATGCTGGAAATCTGAAATAAAAACAAAGTGCTAGTGAACCTCAGCTGGTCTGAGAGAAAAATAGTTAATGTTTCAAGTCCAGTATGGACAAAGGGCAATACCATTAAACAGACACTAACACAGTCCAGGTGAAAGACATCTGTTATCACAAAATGCAATATATGGACCTAATAGCATTGATCCATCGGATCCTGTCACAGAAGCTGTGATCATTCCTGTGGCTTTTGCACTGTGGGTTCCAAATGGATGAGGACCTGCTATGTCTGCACACCAAGGACCAGCATCAACCTTCAACTGATGTGGCACCTATTCCTCCTCTGGAACTTCCAGCCATAGCTGCCTCATGATATGGTGAAAATGAAAGAGACCCACAGTCACTTGCCTTTCATGGAGTGCCATGCGCATGAAACAGGGGCTATAGTCAATCCAGATATGGAGGTAAAACACCATGTCATGCTGTCCAGATTTCTGCAATGCAACACTTTCTCCCATTGAGATCCCTGAGGGCCATAGGCTGCTCCTGCACATCAGGTTTCCATGCAGATCATGTCTAGGGTAGAAGATGCAACTTGATCCTTGGAATCTCTGCTCCAAACAGGTGAAGGGCAAACCGATGCTATAAAATTCAACTGCAAGAGCAGCTAACATTTCGCCAAGAATGTTTGAGTTCATGCTTTTTAATGAAAGTTAAGGTTACATGTGGATGGAATGCTCCCTCCTTCAATCATGACAAAGCTTCATGCCGGTATTTGTGCTGTGAAAAGGATTAACTATTGCTCAGACAGGGTCAGACTGTCTGGGGTGAAGGATGACCAGCCTCTATCTTCAGTCTTGTAGTTGCAAGTAAAACAACCCTCACTCACACAGCTGATGATTGAATGCGAATATACATTTACAAATGTGAGAACACATTTACAATTAACTGTCACCCGTGCCACCCATATGCCCTCAGGTGGGCATTTTTCTTTACATCCCACTATCTCCGGGTGCAGTCTGGACTCTCCAGCAAGGATAGAGAGAATCTACTCTTCAATGGAGCCTTTTGACCTTAGGGTTTTGGTCAGGAGATTCCAGTGGACTTTTGTGTCTGGAGAGTCCAAATGTGCTGAGTGTGTCCTTTATTAATGTAGGTTGAATTTCGTGGGTTTGATCTCCCAGATATTTGAGAGTGGCAGGATTGGTGGAGGTGGAGGTGGAGGCCTGGCTACCTCTGGAGTGTCCTGAGAGAAGAGTCATGTGGTACCTGTAAGTGGTCCCTACTATAGCTGGGTATATGCAACCCCCGCTCCCCTCCCCCCACCTCCCCGACTCCTCCGGTCGCCTTGTGAGGAAGAGGCACCTGGAGTCAGGTCACAGTTACATTGTCATTGGTCTGAGCCTCATTCGCTAGAGCAAAGGGCTGCAGATCTGTCCACAGAGAAGGGTTATAGAGAGATCTGTGATTCTTCAGTTCAGTAATTTTATGCAGTTAATTATTCAAAAATGATTTGATTTAATAAAGTTGTTCAAGAGGTTATGATAGGCAAAAATTTCCCAGAAGTTGGCCAAGTATCAGTTTTGTTGAGTTTCATAAAAGGCTTCTGTCTTTGAGCCCTGGCACAGTTTCTCACACGAGTCACTACTCGCCTCTTTAGCTATATGCCATGCCTCTCTGCCACTCCCCTCATGTTGTCATCCCTCTTGACAGCCTGAAGGAGCCGCCACTGTCGGGACCTCCCAGGACTCCCAGTGCCAATATTTAGTGCTCAGTCCTTTACCAGGTCAAGCAATGGCAGGTAAGAACTGCCCTTTGCAGAGCATGTCATGGGACAGGAACCAAAAACAAATTATTCTGAGGGTAAATAGGGGGCATGACTGACACTTCATTGCAAATACAAATGCATGTTTGTAAATGTATTGCTATTTAAGAACCAAGCCACGCAGATTCCCCATCCTTCATGCCATCTTATCTCAGAGCCCCGTTTGAGGGATTGCCACGCTTTCCCTGATGCCCACTGTGGCCTAACAACATCTCATTGTTCAATGTAGGAACTTCACTTACTGGAAAGACTTCAACTGTTTGTTAACATTCACCTTTATTCAGTCACAGCAGAAGTGAAGAAAAAGTAAACCTAACAGGAACACCATTTGCTCTGGGAACAAACAGGGGCTGCTTGGCTTTTGAGCAACAACAAATTTACAGTCAATGAATTATTGTAGCAATGTGGGAAAAATGGTGATAATCCCTGCTGTGTTTGGATACTTTGGTCAAAATTTCAATGAAACAAACTGCTGAAGAAGCTCAGCAGGTCTGGCAGCATCTGCAGGGAGAGAAACCGATTTTCTGAATCATACCTGTGTGGGGTATCAGAAACAGAAGAGGTCCTTGGTAATATGAGCAGTCAGCATTTGCATTACACACAAATGCAGGTTGAGTAAAGTCCTCCACACAGATAGAGACAAGGAGAGCCATGGAATACTTGTTCTGGTGAATGCAACACAAGCCAAATCTCACAAATACCGTGGGAAATTGAGACTGTTAGGATTGCTGACACCTTCTTCCCCTGACATTACCTGAAAAGGCAACATTTCACATTAGAGCATATTGGATAATACTTGCATTTCAAGGTGAGAGGAAATCAGCTCCGTGCTCTTGAGCATCTGAAGACATCTTTGATTTTCTTTGAATTGTGGTCCACGGATACCACTTTTAAGACCATCTGTAATTTATTCTGCTTCACAGAGATGGTTATGGTGACCAGTGATTTGATCAGCATTGTTTTGTGACGGGATTTGTATCTCATATTGTTGGACACTTTCAAATACACTGCATAAGTAAATGATAAATATAATTGCCTCTTGAAGGGCCTGTCTTCACTCACAAGAAGATAAGATGCCCACAGACAAGAAAGAAACAACACACTTATCCAACCTGCTACAAATAAATTGCACATTTACAATTTGCATGATTATGGAAGGAAATCAACTCACTTTTGGCACAGAGTATTGTGGGATCAGTCTGGTAACCAAGGCAGCCACCCCCCCTCCACATGATTTGCAAACAGTATTGCACCTTTCTTCTTTGCAATCCTGATTAACCCCATTAGGACTAAGCTTCCATACGTTCCAACCAGTCTCTTTTTCATTTATGTCTTCATTTCCCAACATTACCCCTGGCCCTATAAGTTGGTCATGCCAACCATCATGTTGCATTGTTCTCCTTTTGAAACCAGAGTGGTTGTGACCATTGATGGCCACCCCTTCCTCACACTAATCCACATCCTCTAAACTGCTGTTGTCTCCTTCCCTGATATGTTGAGTTTCTCTCATTCACAGTTACTATCTCCTCTGAATTCCAGACATTGCCAACTTCCCCATCACAGTAATAGTGCCTGATAAACCCCCACCCTGCCACCTTGATGTTCATTGAGCTGACCCTCTGGACTGATCTTGACCCACCCCCTGACCAACTCGGATGAATAGCCCCAACCCAGTTGGGAGAAGAATTAGGGATCAATTAGTTAAGTTTAAAATATTTGTTAGCAATTTTTAAACTCCTGCAATATGAACCTTTGTATTTATTTAAGTTATGGACAGGAGAGGAGAAGGAACTTGAACCACCAATTCCCTCTTGTCTGTAATCATGTGATTTATTTTTGAAAAGGTAAATGTTTGAATTTTTAAACCCTATTGATGTGTTTGCAATTTAAAATACCAGCAGTAGTTAAATGAAGCAGTAGATTAAATGAAGTGAATTATTTATTTGTGCACTTCCCTCAGTAGATCTAATGCTTTCGGTCTCAAACCACACAGTAAGGTACAGAGATAACAAGGTGTAGAGCTGGATGAACACAGCAGGCCAAGCAGCATCAGAGGAGCAGGAACGCTGACGTTTCGGGCCCAGACCCTTCTTCAGAAATGGGGGAGGGGAAGAGGATTCTGAAATAAATAGGGAGAGAGGGGGAGGCGGATAGAAGATGGATAGAGGAGAAGATAGGTGGAGAGGAGACAGACAGGTCAAAGAGGCGGGGATGGAGCCAGTAAAGGTGAGTGTAGGTGGGGAGTTAGGGAGGGGATAGGTCAGTCCAGGGAGGACGGACAGGTCAAGGGGGCGGGATGAGGCTAGTAGGTAGGAGATGGGGGTGAGGCTTGAGG
>NC_063349.1:28974961-29008296 GCF_021869965.1 Rhincodon typus | reverse complement strand
AGGGGGAGTTGAAATGGTTCGCGACTGGGAGGTGCAGTTGTTTATTGCGAACCGAGCGTAGGTGTTCCGCAAAGCGGTCCCCAAGCCTCCGCTTGGTTTCCCTGATGTAGAGGAGGCCACAACGGGAACAGCGGATACAGTATACCACATTAGCAGATGTGCAGGTGAACATCTGCTTGATGTGGAAGGTCTTCTTGGGGCCTGGGATGGGGGTGAGGGAGGAGGTATGGGGGCAGGTGTAGCACTTCCTGCGGTTGCAGGGAAAAGTGCCGGGTGTGGTGGGGCTGGAGGGGAGTGTGGAGTGGACAAGAGAGTCACGGAGAGAGTGGTCCCTCCGGAAAGCAGATAAGGGTGGGGAGGGAAAGATGTCTTTGGTGGTGGGGTCGGATTGCAGATGGCGGAAGTGTCGGAGGATGATGCATTGGATCCGGAGGTTGGTGGGGTGGTATGTGAGGACAAGGGGGATTCTGTTTTGGTTGTTATTGTGGGGAGGGGTGTAGGGATGAGTTGCGGGAAATGCAGGAGGCACGGTCGAGGGCGTTCTCGACCACCAAGGTGGGGACGTTGCAGTCCTCGAAAAACGAGGACATCTGAGATGTTCGGGAGTGGAATGCCTCATCCTGGAAGCAGATGCAGCAGAGGCGAAGGAATTGGGAATAGGGGATGGCATTTTTTGCAGGAAGGTGGGTGGGAGGAGGTATATTCTAGGTAGCTGTGGGAGTTGGTGGGCTTGAAATGGATATCGGTTTCCACGTGGTTGCCAGAGATGGAAACAGAGAGGTCCAGGAAGGAGAGGGAGAGATATCAGAGATGGTCCAGGTGAACTTAAGGTTGGGGTGGAAGGTGTTGGTGAAGTGGATGAACTGTTCGAGCTGTTCAAGGTGCAGTTCATGACGGTCGTACATTTCTACAAATGTTAAACCAAAGTAATAGTTAACATATCAAAGGATGGCATCCTTACACAGCAGAAAGTGTCACCTTAGTCTGTTAAGTCTATTGGGACTCTCTGAAGAGCATACCACCCAGACCTATCCCCTTAATCCCATATTTCACAGGGGTCATCCACCGAGACTGCACATTCCTGGACTTACGGGACAATTTAGCATAGCCAGTCCACCTAACCTGCATACCTTGGGAGTGCAGGAGAAAACCCATACAGACACAGGGAGAATATACAATCTCCACCCAAGCAGTCACCCAATGCTGAAGTTGAACCCAGGTCCCTGGCACTGTGAGGCAGTAGTGCTAACCACTGAGCCACTGTGCCTCTTCAGTATCAAAGAAGACAATATTTTCTTTAACAGAAACAGAAGTTGCTGGAAAAGCTCAGCAGATATGGCAGCATCTGTGAAGAGAAATCAGGTTGCATGTTTCGCATCTGGTGGCTCTTCCCCAGTTTTGAGGAACGGTCACCGGACCTGAAACTTAACTCTTATTTCTTTTCACAGATGCTGCCAGACCTGCTGAACTTTTCCAGCAACTTCTGTTTTTGTGTCTGATTAACAGCTTCCGTGGTTCTTTCGGTTATTATACAGTATTTTCTTTTGCCGTTCGGAATTGTATTTCAGATAGCCAGGTTGGATATCCAAATGAACTGCAGAGTTCCTTTGAAGAGAAGTCTGTTCAACTACTCAGCTGAGCAGGCAGTCATGATATTATCTTGTGAGGTCTAATTTCTTTACAAATGGAGTTATAGCTTCAGAATCGGGGCTGGAAAGTCTCTTAAAAAGACTTTTATGTCTCTTTATTCTTGAAAGGCAAAGGTAGCACAGCCTTTCTCTGCAGCTGTTGTCTTGTTAGTATTATTCTATAAACTACCTCCACGTCTCTTGTAGAGCTCTTGACACCAAAGGATTTCACAGACCCAGTTTTAGCCACATGATCAACTGCTGTTGATATTCAATGGAAGGAAAATATGGTCTTTCACACATAATTTATAGGTAACTAAAACAAAGACCTGCAGATGCTGGAAATCTGGAAATCTGAAACAAAAACAGAAATTGGTCTGTCAGCATATGTGGGGAGAAACCAAAGTTAATGTTTCAAGTCCAGTGACCCTTCTTTGGAACAATTTTAGATAACTGATCTTGTTAGGTTTTCTTTGTTACACTGCAAACTACATACCATCAAAATCCATTGACTATATTTTGGGGTTAGCTTTGATAATGACAGGTTGTAAATTTGACAAAGGAGTGTTGTTTTGTCACGTCCCTTTTCAAGGGGTGGTTGCCACCCATTGTGATTCAATTCAAAACTTTACATAAGCTTGTCAGTCTGATTACAGTTGCAAATGTGATATCTTCCCGGGCATGACACTTCCAAAAAAAAAGCAGTTATTATGTACAATGCCTGGTATTTGTTCAAATTTTTATAGCTCGTAAAAAATTAAGTGTTTTTATTAGAAGTTTGTTATTACGGCTATTAACTTAAAACAGTGGTCAAATTTAGGAATATTGTGAACCAATTGTTTTGAACTGATTAATAAAAGTAAATTTAATGGATCCAGTGATATCATCAATTCCTTGGATTGAGAGATTTAAGAAGAAATTAGGCAATGACTTTTATTTTACTGAAAGACTTTGGGATTGGACTCTTCAATTCCTGCAAATTGATATGAATGAATATTGTAACTGGATATCATTCATTTTATAATTGCATAAATAGCTTATTCTGGAACTCCTGAGATACAGTTCCGTACCTTTTCTTATTTAAGTCCATTGCTTCTTTATAAAACATTTTATGGCGAGGTTTACTTTGCAGTATTTGTTGAATGTGCAGAACAAATTTTATGTACTTAGTCAAGTAAATTAAAAGAATTAACACAAATACTTGTTTTATAATGTTTTTTTCTTTGAAGCTTCTGGAGTAATTTGTTGACCAGGCAATTTCTCCATTGGCCAATGTTGTTAGACTGCTGATATGTGCAACAAACATAAATTAGTATAAACGATCAGGACTAGAGGAAATTAGTAAACTCCTATTTCATTTCTTTTTTAAGTATGGAAGTTAAAGTTTCATTTCAGTCACCATTATTCATGTACATTAGTCATGCAGTTCTTAAGAGCAGGCAATTGTGCTAGATTTTTAATTTTCGTGAGACTGATACTGATACCATAAAAATCCATTTAATGATACAGAAAAAATCAGGGCAATCCTCAATAAGAAATTCTGTTCCTTTTCTTAAAAAAAAGGAATAGAAAAAGCAAAGCAGAAGTATCTCGTATCCTTGCACAGCTGGGTGGAAGAATCAATAAATCATAAAATACTAAAACAATGAGTGTAACTTACTTGCCAAAAATTTTGCAATCATTTATTCCATGTAAGTAATTTGTGACCAGATTGCATGTGCATCTTGCTGGATCCATGCAGGAAATGCCAAACTGTTGTGTCCTGGGCTGTTTTAGCAATATGTCTGGGTATTTTTTGAAAGATTTTTTCCAGTTATCAGGTTAAATCTTTGTTTTTCCATGCGTTAATTTGAACATTTAATTTTCTCCTTTGGGTCCACAGAAGCTATTCACCAACCAAAGTGAGCAGATGGCCAATTCTTAGAACTGCTTTTCCCTGTCTATTCGGAGGCACAAAAGACTGGTTGAAAGTACTCCACCTTTTGATTTTCTCTCCTCTTTGGGGAAAATGTCTGGCCTTGTCTTTTTACCTTTTACAGAGCATTTTATTTTAATTTCTGAACCAGTTTAATGGAATTTGCAAAAAAATTGTGGCATTTATATGTTACAGTTTAGAAATATGAATTTTAATGAGTGCGACTAAAATAAAAACTAGATGCAGGAACTACTCCCTTAGGTTTATCATCTTCCTGAAAGTGAAAAAGATGGTTCATCTTCATCAGGAGACCTGACACATTATTCTTTCTCATTTTAGATGTTAATGGATTGATGTTTCCATTATTTTATGTTTTCATTTCAATTTTCCAGAAATTCCATTATTCTAAATTAAATTGATGAACATTTTGAAGGTTTATCATGGTTTCTTTTAAAATATGAGTCTAATCTTTCCTTTCCAAAACACCCATCTTCAAACCAATATTCGAAGGTGTCAAAACAAATTAAAATGCTTTCAATTCCCTGAGAAACAAACCTATATTTTAAATTGGATGCATATAGATCAGCCACCTTGCATTAATTAGTGTCAAGGAACATACTCTACATTTAATTGAGCACCACCGTGTTTGACAAAGGTTTTAACTTCCTTGTTTTGACAACACATCTTCATTGCTGAATGCTGAAGTGGTTGAATTAACAAGAATAACTAAACAGACTTTTATTCATTAGAGTTTAGAAGAACGAGGGATGATTTTATTGAAGCATACCAGATCCTGAGGGTACTTAACAGGGCAGATGATGAGGAGATGTTTCTGTTGGTGGGAGAATCTCAAACTAGGGAACACCATTATTGAATAAGAGGATATTCATTTAAACTGAGGAACAAAGGAATTTCTTCTCAGAGTCTAGTGAATGTCAAGAATTCTCTACCCCAGAGTGTTGTGGAGGTTAGATCACTAAAAGTATTTAAAGTGGAGGTAGATAAATTTTTGAAATATCGAGGAGTTCATGGTGACGAGGACCTGGCAGGAAAGAGGAATTGAGGCCTGTGGTAGATTAACTAAATCATTTCCTATGATGGGGCAGGCTGGAGGGGATGAATATTCTATTCAACCTATTTATTTGAGGTGCCATTAGCACACTACATTGTACTCACAATTCTATTGAACCTCTCAAGTACAGCAAAATTATTTGCTTACTGACAGTTTTTTATTTTTTTTATTTTTTATTTTAATTTTTATTCCATTTTGTAAAATTTATTGTATTTCATTTTACAAACTCATGCCATTCTTACACATATGACATTCCTTCATGCAAAGAACATTTTTGTTTCAAGGTCTACTAGAAGAGTGACCAGAATGTGGGATAGGAGAAACCAGCATTATAATCCTCAGCACAAAGTTGAGGAGCTTTGACAGAGGTACTCAAGTCATGAGCAGTTTTTAAGCAGTACACAAAGAGAAACTGGTTCCAATGTTGGAAGGGTTGAAAATTGGAGGACCCACGTTTGGGTGATTGGCAAAAGAACCAAAGGCTGCATTAGAAAACATATCCTTTATACAGAGCAAATTGTTGTGATCTGAACTGCATTGCCCAAAGGGATGTTGAGATATGAATCAATTATAAACTTCAAAAAGGAATTGGAGGGAAGAAAACAACTTCAGGGGAATGGAGGGGGAAAGGGCAGGGCAGTGGGACTATTTGAATTGCTCTTCAGCTGTAATGGGCTGCAAGTCATCTGGTCATTCAATGATTGTGTGCAAGCATACTGTTGGATGTGGTCACCGTTTCCTTGCCTGCATGGCAAGAAATTATATAATCTAGAAGAGAATTTTAAGCACTTGAGGCCTTTAAAATAATAATCATAATAAAATATAATTATTGAGCAGGGCTAAATATATTGTATCCAGAGAAATTATATACTGGCTTTGTATAATATTGTGGATTGCCTCCAGTTGGCTAACTGGCACGATGATTCCAAATTGTAAGGCCGAAAATTGTAGATAGTGCATCAAAAGATGATGAATCCTCATTGCTATCTTGATTTTCTTGCAGTGAAAGATTTTTTGTAAAATTGAATAAGAATGGATTGCCAAAATTTCCGGAGAGAATGGAAAGGCAATGCACTCTCTTTATTGTAAGTATAACGTCTACAGTTAACTCTTAATGTCACTGATAAGCAACTAGCAGAACAAACATTCATGTAGTTTAACTTTGACTTGTTTGATCAGTTAACATAAATGCTATTGGTACAATGTTTTTGATAAATTGCAGAAATCACTTTATATTCCTCTTCTGTAGATCTTGAAGCTGTATTTGTTTTGAAACCTAATCATCTGCTCAAGTGGAAAACTTGTAATGTGACCCATGATGTCCTCCGTTTAAGGGGAAAACTAATTTTTATGCTTGTGATTTTTCTACATCTTTTCGGGGAAGTGAATTCAAAAAGGTTAAATCAAGGTCATTGGCAACGGATGTTAAGTAGTTTTGGCGAATTCACATTAGTTTTCTTTCATGGGCTGTGGGTGTCACTGGTCAGTCAATATTTGTTGTCCACCTCTAATTTCCCTTCAATTGATGTGGCTTACTGTACCATTTCAGAGGGCAGTTAAGGGTCAAGCCACTGTTGTCAGTCTAAAATCTAGTGCCAGCCATACCAGCTAAGGATGGCAGATTTTCTTCCCCACAGGGCATCAGTAAGCCAGCTAGATTTTACAATAAACAGCAATGGTTTCATCATCGCTATTACTGAGACTGGATTTAAATTCTAGATATAAAAAAAATTAATTGAATTTAAAGTCCACCTGTTGTGGGACTTCAACCATGTCCAAGAATATTAGGACCTCCTAATAGCTTGTCTAATGTCATTGCCTCGACAGCACTGCATCTCCTCATTTGTGTACAGGATTATCTTCTCTTCTTATATCAGGTTTTTAAAAAAACATGGGATAATCAGCTTTTTCAGAAGACAAAATCATTTGCCTTAAAACGTGAACCAGCCTACCCACTGTTATAACCAATGATTTATGCTGAGCAGAGACATGCACATGTTAGTTATCATTGAAAGCACAGTTGTCAAAAAGGAGACCTCTGAAAAAATCTTCTGTACGTTGGGTATGTTCATGAAGGAAAGGTAAATTTAAATAGCACATTTTTAATTTTACATGCTGCATTGTGATTGTTTATAATTTAACTTTTTGAACTATTGATACAATTTCTGTTACTTCTTTGTTTGGACTAACAAATAAATACGTATCTTTTTATTATTTGGTGAAGAGATTTTATTTCAATCATGTCATTTTATGTTATGACTCACAAGAGAATTCTCAGCTCTGTAACTGCATCTTTAGGATAATGTAGCCTTCCCTCTGTCCCAAGTAATTCTATTACCCAGTGGCAGATCATTCTTGTGCCAATTTCAGGAAAAAAATCTCAGGTGAAATTCTTGTTCCATTTCCTCAAATATTTGAGGAGGCTTCAAGTAACAATGTTTTCCATTACATGTCACTAGCTGAACACAACTTTCCCCAGTCTGTGCTCACCATCTGTCTCAATGATCATCGTAATTTAGGACTTTAAAGATCTCTGTGGGCCCGTAAAAGCTCCAGTAGGCTGGCCTGAAAGTCACAAATCTCATATCTTAGTGCACTTACATTGCTGACCTGTCAACTGCTTAAAATTTTGGAATGTTAATTCTTACCCCTGACTGCTTGGATTGCCTAATCCAAATGAAGAAAATTGGAGTAGAAATCATACAAGCACAAAACAAATGGTGTGGCTGCGTCACACCTAAAAAATTCACACAAGATCTGTTCCAAAATGCTGCTCCTTCACGTCTCATTCGCCTCCCTGCCCACATCTGTCTTTCCTTTGGTTTCTTGCAAAATCCACCACCCTTTTCTTTTATCTCCTTTTTGCTTTTGCTGTTCCCTTTTAGTTATCCCTTACACAGTCCTCTTTTCCCTTTCTGTTATCCTTGCCTTCACCTTTGTTCTTCCTCGTTGAACTTCTTTTCTGTGTCCAACACAACCTGGCTCTTGTGGCCCCCTCTTCACCCTTACCACAACCCTGCTTTCCTTTCCATCCTCTTCCTAAATTCTAGATTCAGTAAAATAAATGGCCTACTTCTGCTCCTATATCTCATGGTCTTTCCGTCACTATAAGGAGGGAGAGAAGTTAGACTTTGAAAATCCTTTCCTGGTCCATTCACACAATTGATAGCACAGGTTTCCACTTATTCTGATATGAAATATAACAGCTGCAATGATGCTTCTCCCTTTTAAATTAAATGAAATACCTATGCGATCAATTTCACTTCTTTAAATCATAAATTTGACTCCTATAATGGATTATAAAAGTGTTATTGTCGTCCTGGAAGTAGACTTGCTATGTCAGCTGCAAATAATTTGTGGCTCAAGGAAAGCAAAGTGACTGAGTAAAAAAAAAAAATCAGTTTCATTCACTTAAGATGATTTTCAATGTTTCTATTTCAAGGTTCTATTGAGGAACATAGTAGACCATCAGGAATTGCATTACTCAATTCAGCTAAAAGATTAATTTGATACAGATCTTGTTTAAACCATCAGTATAAAACTGAAGCTCCAAAGCTAGATAGCATTTCAGCAAAACCTTGTAAAATGGTGTTATAATCCGCTCTGATTCTAAGTGTCTTTTTCAGGATTTGGGCAGCAGTGACCTCAGGAAGGATATATATATTATTGTTCACATTATAAGACTGGGTAAAGTTAATTTTCTTTGTAATCAAAGGACATTTAATCATTTCAAACTGTTTATATTCCATGCCAATTAATTGAAAATATATATATGTTTATCTGGTGTGGCACTATAGGTCGAATGGCTGCAGGAGAGAAGAAAAATACTTGCAACGCACAGTATCGTCGACCATTTGGTTGTGCAGTCCTAAGCATTGCAGACTTGCTGCAAACTGAAAGGGATACCAGGGACTCTAAAGAGGACCACATGCTTAAAGTCTACATGTACAGTAAAATTTCTCTCTTCAGTACTTTTTGCTCAACATGGAGTTCATGACATGAGATCTCCTCATGATCTCCTCACGACATTAGGAAATTTTATATCAGTATTTCCAAAGAAGCAACTTGTCAAGTTTTGGTGAACATTTTCACACACCAGTGGTCATCAAAGGCAAAGGTTATTACTCATATCATGAAATTTAACTGTGCTGGAACATTAGGAAGTCTAGTGAAGTAGGCTGAGTTATCAAGAAGTATTTTGTGTGCTTTCCTGTGAGTTGCTTCACAAAAAAGAGAATAATCTGTGCCTCAAATACCCGTACTGAAGCTGTTCAGCAAATAGAAGTTTGGTTAGTAGTTTTAATGTATAAGACTGTAAGTACACTGATTTCTTGTAGCACTAATTTTGAGATTCAGCTGTGGCTTGTTACATGCTTGGTTTTAGTGTTGCACATTCTTGGAGAAGCATGCTTCAATGCACAGCAGTATTTCCTTCAACCGTTTTCTAAACCAGAACAAAAATGTGAAATGCCACAAAATCAAAAATCAGTGGTTAGGCCAGAAGTTGCCAGAATGGCCAACTTTTGAGGCCTACACTATTAATCAGATAAATGCATTCTCCATTTTTCTGTTATATTTGTGCCAAAATTTGTCGGAAAACTGATCTGGCATTTGACATGGACAGGCCAATGATGATTAAGAACCTTGTTCACAATGCAGTCATTTGCCAACCCTACCAATCGACTATACAACATGATTGCAAGCTAAGAATCCCTGCTACAATGGAGGTTTTGCATTAGGAGGTAAGTGAGCCATAACTCATGAAATAATCTTCAATTAACTTTAAAAAGAAAATTTATTTTCTTCAATGTTGTGACATACTGTAAAAGATAAATCTCCAACTCCTGCATATCCTGCTCTTCCACAGAAGTATTGCCACAATAGCTTAAGAAATAGTCTAAATATTGGAGTCCAGAACCACTTTAAGTTCAGATTGCGGTGCAATTGACTGAAAGGATGACTGCTTCTTGATGGGTGACTCAGGTAGCATGGAGAGATCACATTAATTTCTCACAATTGGGCAACTGGTACTGCTAAATTAATTGACAGTGGGCAAAAAAGGTAGCCAATTGTTCAAGCTTCAATTCAGAAATAAATAAGATACAGTGAAGCAGTTGTACCAGATTTTTTTTGTGAAGAAAGGCTTAAGTTGGAAAGGAGTTGACTTCTAAGTTAGCACTTGTTGAAGAGGAATGCTCGGGTATTTCAAGATGAAATTTGTTTGATTACTCCAGGCAGAAGCTAAAGATAAAAATTAATCCAAGTCTGTTGCATAAGATGCAAATTTTTCAAAACACAAAGCTGATAAATTTGACATCTTCATGTGAATGTTAAAAAAAGTTCCTATGTTTCAAACAGCAGCCACTTTAACACCTTCACCTCACACAAAGAAATTCACTTAACCTATTGTCTGCTCTCCTCCAACAGGGTTAAGTAAGTATGGGTGTGTATGCAGACAGAAGAGCGGCACGGTGGCTCGGTGGTTAGCACTGCTGCTTCACAGGCCAGGGGCCTGTGTTCAATTCCACCCTCGGGTGACTGCCTGCGTGGAGTTTGCACATTCTCCCCGTGTCTGTGTGCGTTTCCTCCAGGTGCTCCAGTTTCCTCCCACAGTCCAAAGATGTGCAGGCTAGGTAGATTGGCCATGCTAAATTGCCCATCGTGTCCATGGATGTGTAGATTAGGTGGGTTTATAGGGGGATGCTTCTGGGTGGGATGCTCTGAGAGTTGGTGTGGACTTGTTGGGCCGAAGGGTCTGTTTCCACACTGTAGGCATTCTAAGATATTTACCTTAAAAAATTATATGTTTTGTTCTTTCAAGAAAAAGTATTTGCCCATTTTAAGTTATGATTCTTTGAAAAAGATCTTGCACAGCTGTCAGAGCTTTGCACAACTTTGGAATTGACAATCTCATCATAGCACTGCTTAGATTTCAGGTAGTGATGTAGACACATACTGCTGCTACTAAGATTCCTGTCTCATGCTGCTTTCAAAAACAATTGTGACTTATAGTATTATTTATCACCTCACAATTGACCACCTTAATACAGTGTTGTCTTTGCTGGTCATTTGGGTTTGGAAGTTGCAGCACATTTCTCCCTGCTACTGTCTCTGAGTTTTCTCTTGATGTTTGTCCTCCTGGACTGGAGAAATACCCAAGACACTATCTATTTTACTGAGTTTGCCTCTGCCAAAGGTGAGTTTATGGGATGTTACTACATTGGAACAGTTACTTCTCAGTCATTAAATAATCTATTATTCTGCTAAGTTTTCCAATACAGTTAATTATTCCAATTTCTTCTTTCTTTTGTTGTATTTTAACTGTAGTGTATGAATAAAGTGTGTTTTGCTTCAAGAATGATCGTTTGACCAATCGAGTTACATCCAGAATGCAACGCCTGGCACTTACCTTTAAAATAGGAAACGTTAGAGTCTAGGCTATCTTCTTAATATATTTTGAGGGGCTTTGATCTGGTCCATAAGTCTTTCCTGATGCTCGGAGCACACATATAAGATCTAAGCTTCAGCCTTGCAGGCAGTTACAAGCAGTGACATTTGTTGATGACAGTGGCAGGTTACTCAAGTGAAGCCCCTATTAGAGCATTGGTCCTATCAAAAAGAACCCTGTCCTTTAACAAATATGAAGAGAGTGTGGGAAATTTATGGATCTGTGTAATGGAAATATAATTAGTGAAATCAGATGCCCTGCAGATGGAGGCACCTGTTAATGGCAGGTCCTCACAGCTCTTTGGCTGATGTTTTAGCTTGACTGATAATAAGCAAAGTAGCTGAAATTGTCATCCCGGCCATTGCCATGAATAACACAGAAGGAAAATTCAGTAAAATCTGCAAATGATACATATTGCTCTAATTCGGCTTGTGCACTTCAAAGTAGATCTCCAGTATATTCATTTCTAAGTATTACTACTTTTTCTTTTCTGGCTTTTCCCTCTGGAAAAACCCTACAGAAGGTTAACTGCAGCTTCAGGCATTTCACTACAGAAGGTTAACTGCAGCTTCAGGCACTTCACAGAACATTTCATAGAAGTAGCCAGTTGTTTCCTACTCAAAAAGGGCTGAAGGGAGATGGTGAGGGTGGGTCATAACAAGTTCAGCTCATTCTCCAGTTTCTTCCTTTACTTCACCTCCAGGTAATTCCTAATAAGGTCAAAGGAGAAGGCCAATGGATTGGCTATAAGATAGATGTGGAAGCCCCAGTAGTAATTGCCTTAAGACACCAATGTGACCCAAGATGGCAAAACCACCAAGAAGAAGCTGTCACAACCTAGAAAAAACAAACCAAGCTATTTCCCAGATGACTGTGGCTACTAACCTAGACTGATGGTTAAATGAAAGTGATGTATCATTATCAGTCTTAAGCAGCCACACAATTGTTCTCTGGTCTATGTAGCTGTGATGGAATAATGGTCAAGTTTAGTAAATTAGAAACTATTTTGGAAGCAATGGTAAACTGAGCAATGAGGACAAACTTATAGAGTGACACAAAATTCCCACTAAATTTTGGCACAATGTGACGAATGACGTAACTTAATATTTCTGTCATTTTATGTTTTCAGGTTTTTTATATTCTATTATTTTCTGAGACCATGCATAAAAATAAAGACAGGCACTGTTAATGTGTTTTTAATGTACTGCAGGTTTCCAACACATTAGGCTCAGAATCAGAGGGCATATTTTAAGGTCAGTGGGTAGGCATTTAGGACTGAGATGAGGAGAAATTTCTTCACCCAGAGTGTGGTGAGCCTGTAGCATTCTCTGGCACAGAACGTGATTAAGGCCAAAAGGTTGAATGTTTTCAAGGAGATTCATGGATGTAGTTATAGAGTCATAGATTCATAGAGGTGTACAGCACAGAAACAGACCCTTCAATCCAACTTGTCCATTCCAACCAGATATCCTAAATAAATCTAGTACCATTTTCCAGCACTTGGCCCATATCTCTCTCAACCCTTCCTATTCATATACCCATCCAGATGCCTTTTAAATGTTGTAATTGTACCAGCCTCCACCACTTCCTCTGGCAGCTCATTCCATACATGCACCATCCTCTGCGTGAAAAAGTTGCCCCTTAGGTGCCTTTCAAATCTTTCCCCTCTCACCTGAAACCTATGTGATCTAGTTTTGGACTCCCCACCCTGGGGACAAAATACCTTGGCTATTTAGCCTATCCATGCTCCCTGTGATTTTATAGACCTCTATGAGTTCACACTTCTTTGAGCTAAAGGGATTAAAGGGTGAAGGCAGGAACAGAGTACTGAGGTGGATGATCAGCCATGATTTTATTGAATGGCAGAACAGGCTTGAAGGGCTGAAGGGTCTACTGCACTTGCTATTTTCCTCTGTTATTATGTTTCAATATCTGTTAAAAGATTAAAGACAGCCTAAACATTTAACTGGTCAATTTCTCTTCACTACAATGTATTTCCAATACTTAAGGTGGAATCTTTCAATTCCAGAGGAGAGATTGCACCTTAATTTGGGAGGATGATAGTGCACCAGAAAGCTGCTGACATCCTGAATTAAGTTCTAGTTTGGAAGGCCCAGGCTCAGCCTTCCTGCCCCATGCCCTGCTCTTGCTTCCAATCCCACTGTCCCCAGCCCCAACCCAAAAATGCTGCTGCCTCCAAATAAAGCACTTAGCTGACACCTTGGTCCTTGCAATATTGGTTGACATTCCGGCAGCAGCAACACCTTCTCTATGGTGCTGCCAAGTGCAAGAGCTGCTGGTTACTGATTTGATTGGCTGGCTGGGCAGGACATCTTCCCCTGTACATTTGATTTCAGAGGAAGACCAGCACTGCCTGATTGGAGGAGGATATGGTGGGCCTTGCCCTGAAGCTTCTGCTCAGACATCTCATCCCCATTTGAGCAAGACACCTGATGAAAACAACCAATTCCACTTTTGATACATTTGTCTTTCATATGCTAGATCTGCATTTAACACAAACAAAATAAAATTGGAGTGGAGCATTAATTCAATGTTCTGAAAACTTGTTAAAAGGCAATGTGTATGTGTGCATGCCTTTCTTTGTTAAATCCCCAAGCCACACTGAAGATGTAATGTTCCTTTTATGATCTTTTATGATCAAGTGAAGAGGACAGTGATGGTTGTGATTATCTGGACTAGTTAATGTGGGTCATTTTTTTTCATGTGAAATTATTCAGCTGTTACTGCAAGAACAGACATAACTGGCTGTTAGAGAGAACTGAAGCTCAGTGCTTTGTCGTCTGTTGTGACCTTAATAACCCCTTTAGGCTGTTGTGCAGTGGATAAATACCACGGAGCAAGAAAGAAAGAGTTTGAAGGGAATGGAATAGGGAAATGCATTTTGCAACTTTTTGAACTCTCATTTAGTATTTTTACATAAACAAAAAGGTCATGCATAATTTACAAATTAAATAAAATTTCTAAATAAATTATAAATGATGGGCATTATTTAAATAGGTTGACAGTGTGGCAGGCAATGTTGAATTTATTTTTTCAATTAAAGTTCTGATCTGCATCCAAGAGTTGAGATTGAACAATATTGTTTAGTGAGTTCAGCAGTACATTTAAGATTATTATTTTTATTTTTTAAGTGGAGTCAGTGGAAACTAACAAAATTCATGAATATTCAGGCTACTTAATCATAGGTAACAAAATTAGAAACAAAGTAATTTATTTTCAGTGGCAATGTGAAGTAAGCAATGTGGTTATTTACAATGTAAACCAGTAGTAGGAGATTCTGTAGAACTGCTTTAGTTAATTTGCCAAATGTCTCATTGAAGCACATTATGAGGGGACCTTCATTTTGATTGTTTATGCTTCATCAGGTTTGAACAAAAATTAAAATTCTACACTTTTTAAACCAGTTGGTAATTTATATGTACAGAGGCTTTCTGAGTATTCTGTTGCATTTACGCAAAGTGGTTTCTGAAATTCCTTAGATGTTCCACTAATCTCCAACTTGGGTTTTAGTGGAGGATGGACACATTTCCAATGGAAATGACAGCTTATCCAATTGTGTTCAAGAATTAAAACATAAATTGTCGCTTAGGCAGCTAATTGAATGATTTGAAACTGAAAGAGTAGGGACCTCAGACAGCTCCCCACTACATATGGCCCAAGAGAGAGACAAGATTGTTTTCTTCTCCCCCAGAAGCCTGGGGTGAGTTACACTTTGGATGGAACTCTGCCAATAAAGCTTTTACACTTTTCCCCTGTATTATTGCAATGCACGTTATTGACCCTAGGACATCATCTGGTGTGCTCTCTGGCCTAAGCAAGTATTTTTATGAATAACTTTTAAAATATTTATACACTTTTTCAATTCCTTTTTGAAATTATACATTCCATTTTGTTCTAGGTGCAATACTGAAAGTGAATGGTACCAAATACATGAAAATATTATCAAGAAGTTAAATGCACGATACAATTTGACAAGTTCAAATGCTGGTGAGTGAAAATTTTTCATGCTTTTGGGTCACACAATAAGGATATTTCCATCGTATAGATTAAGAATATATCATATGACATTCAGAATTGCCATGGTGTTGGAGCATTGCTATTAAACTTCCATTACACAAGCAGATCTAAGAGTTTTAGGATCCTCATTTTAAAAAAAAAACCTTTAGAAATTACAAGAGACAAAAGCATTTTATTCTGTAATTACAGCCACAGTGTTCTCTCATGAAGGCATATAACTGACTTTCAGATTTAATTCTAGAACAAAACGTTAGCAATCAATAATTCTGTAATATTGCCCCAGCAAAATGCATTGAGTATTTGTTCCAAGTACATACCTATGTAAATTCCTTTGCAATAACTTTTAATAGTGTTTACATATGTTAATCCCTTGGGTGGAATTACCATGATGTCACTTCCAAACTTACATTATCTGCCATCTAGAAGGATAAGGGTAGCAGAAATATGGTAACAGTACCATTTGCAAGTTGCTGTCCAGTTTGCATACCACCCTGATACAGAACTGTATCATCCTTTACTGCTGGAATATTCTGGAATGCCCTCTCTGTACTGGCACTGTGGGTGAACTACATTGGACTGCAGCAGTACTAGAATGCAGCTCTTCACTGTTTTTCAAGGTGCATTGAGGATGGGAAAACTCACAAACCCAAGAATGAATAATAAACAGTTGTTATTGAATTCAGAGCAAGATTGCTGTCGTGGAAGATTCCCTGACAGATATTTATACAAATTGGTTTAGGACAGTCTCAACCTACCTACAGTTTATACAGGTCCACCCCACAAACTTGTGTTAAATTTATAATAGAGACAGAAGCCCTTCACTGTCTTCCCCCAACTCCCCAACAACAACCAGTATAGAAAGAGATGGTCCCCTCATGTTATGGAAGAGGCCCACATATGTGCAGAGCAGAGGGGTCTTTTCAGTTGGCTGTACTATACTTAATGCTGACAGTGGTTACTTCATTAAAAAAAATCAATGAGGAATGTTCTTGAACATAAAATTGAATTAAAAACAATATCAAAGACACTTCTCTGGAACATTTCACTAATATGAGCAAAACACATGTATTTACTTGTTAAAAGGAGACATTTTGTTTTGAGGAACAGACAAGGTTGTCATAGTGGGGGGAAGGAGGAATGAAGGGAAAACTGGTGTATAGTAATGAATGTGACTGGGAGTTTGTTCTGGTGGGAGTTTGTTCTAGTGTGTAATTTAAAACTAAAGGCTGGACTAAATACTGCTCTGCTTTCTTGCCACAAATTCAATATCTAGCAATTGGCACATTTGGGTATCTGTTATAGGTCAGTAACTAAGAACAAATGATTTAGTTGGAGTTTGGGTTTAACATCCATGAAATGGTAACATGGTGTATTTATTATTGACAGTATAAGGCACCAGAAACAGATTACACAATGGGTTCCATGGTAACAATTTAGAAAGCTTTCATTTGTTCTCAAAAGGGACAGAATCCACTCAAACAGTGTTGTGCACTCTGCAAGTATAATGTCTCTGCTTCATTCCTTTTGGAAAGGACATAACATTGTTTTGAATAACTTGAGACAAAGAACCCTGCACTGATGATGTAAGCTTTATACTGATGAACCTCCGTGTGATTTTTTTATTGGGTCTTGTTGTTCTTGAGGGGAGTTCTTGAACAATGGTTCCTACTATGCTGTCTAACTTTCATACAAGCGGAACTAAAATTACTTTGAAATCTTCTGTACATATTGTTTCCAGTCTGCCTATTTCAGGTTTTTGCAATGTTTATAATTTTAAACTGAACCTTTTTTTTCGTAGTATGATAAAGCACAGAGGAGACCATAGCTGTAAGAACATGTTTTCTCTTGAATACTTTTCCCATAGCCCAGCATCTTTTGTTTCAAGTATTTATCCAATTCTCTTTTGAAAATTGTTTTTGAATCCCCTTCCACAATCCTTTCAGGGAACGCTTCCCAGATCATGACCCACTGTAATTAAATCAATTCACAAGCCCTTTTTTTTCTTTCTTAATTGCCTTAAAAAATGTCCTTTGATACTTGATGCTTCTACCACCAAAAACAGTTCCTCCGTATTTACTCTATCCAAACTCTTCAAGAATTTGAAACTTGAATGTATCAAGTCTCTTCATTTTCTTTGCTCTGAGGAGAATAACTCCATTTGCTCTAGACTTGACATAGAACTGAAATCTTCCAGTGAATCTTGACTGCATGCTGTCTGAGACCTTGACATCCTACCTGAACTATGGTGCCCGGAAATGGACTGTACGTTGGCTGGGAGGCCAACCCATGTTTTGTAAAGTTTTAGCACAGCTTCCTTGCTTTTAAGTCAGTGTCTCCAGTTATGAGACCAAAGATCCCATGTACCTTTTTGACAGTCTTCTCAACTTGTCATGTCATCTTCTAAGACTTGTGTATGCTCCTACATTTCTTTTAGAATTACAATACTTGTTTGTATTGTTCCTTACGTTTCCTCTAATTTTCTTACCGGTTAAGTGGACATTTGAGGCCCATGAGTGTTAGTGATGTCCAGAACTGAAAGTCAATGCCTGACTGATTGCTGTGCATGGAACATCAGAGTGGCTCTGTGTCTGCATGGCTGTGCAGCTTAGAGGGAATGTTAATCACCTCTGCCGTGTACCTTCACATTCTCATCATTCTATACGCTCCTGAAGTATGTTACTATCCTCTACATATATGGAGTGATCAAATGAGAAGAACCTATCATGTAGGAATAGGTTGAAGAATCATAAGGTATAGGAGCAGGTGGAGGCCATGGAGCCCACTTCACCATTAATGAGATCATGGCTGATTTGATATTCCTCAACTCAATTTTCTTGCTTTGTCCCTATAACCCTTGATTCCTTAGTGATTTCAAGTCTGTTGACCTTAGCCTTGAATACACTGAACATCCAGCCTTAGTGAACCTCAGCAGTAAAGTGTTGCACAATTTTACCACTGGGAGGGAAAGAAAAAAAATCCTTCTCATCTGTTTTAAAAGAACGACTCCTTACTCTTATGTTATACTGTCTGGTCCTGGACTCTCCAACAATGGGTAACTACCTCTCCAATCCACCCTGTCTAGTCACCAGGAATCTTCTGTTTCAGTAAGATCTCTTTTCATTCTTCCAAATGTCAATGAGTATAAACCCAACCTGCTCAACCTATCCTGATAAGAAAATCCCTCCATACTCTGGATCAATCTAGTGAACCTTCTCTGGACTGCCAACAATCCCAATATTTAATTGCTTATATCAGGGGACCAAGATTATGCACAGTATTTCAGCTTTGGCCTTGTTTAGTTGCAGCAAAATCTCCTACCCCCTAGTTTTATTCTTCACTCCCTTTGAAATAAAGGCCAATATTCCATTTGCCATCCTTTATTACCCACTGAACTTTTTGTGATTCATGGACTAGGTCTCGAATCTCTCTGTGCTACAGTTTTCTGCAGTCTTTACCCATTTAAATGGCAGGTAGGCAATGGTCTAGTGGTATTATCGCCAGACTATTAATCCAGAAAACCCAGCTAATGTTCTGGGGACCCAGATTCGAATCCCACCACAGCAGATGGTAAAATTTGAATTCAATAATTTAAAAATTAAGAATCTACTGATCACCATGACCTCATTGCCGATTGTTGGAAAGACCCATCTGGTTCACTAATGTCCTTCAGGGAAGGAAATCTGCTACCCTCACCTGGTCTGGCCTACACGTAACTCCAGACCCACAGCAATGTGGTTCACTCTCAATTACCTTCTGAAATGACCTAGCAAGCCACTCAGTTGTACTAATTGCTGCAAAGTCTCAAAGAACTGAAACTGGACGGATCACCTGGCAACAACCTAGGCACTGGAAAAGACAACGGCAGAAACCGCCCTGTCGACCCTGCAAGTCTTCCTCACTACATCTGGGCATTAGTGCAAAAAATTGGGAGAGCTGTCTCACAGACTGGTTAAGCAACAGCCTGACCTAATCATACTTACAGAATCATACCTTACAGACAATATCCCAGACACCACCATCACTATCCCTGTCCCGATGACAGGACAGCAGAGGTGGTGGCACAGTGGTTTACAGTCAGGAAGGTGTTGCTGTAGGAGTCCTCAACATTGACTGTGGACCCAATGAAGTTTCATGGCTTCAGGTTAAACATGGGCAAGAAAACCTCCTGCTGATTACCACATACCAACCTCCCTCAGCTGATGAATCAGTACTCCTCAATGTTGAACAACACTTAGAGGAAACACTGAGGATGGCAAGGGTACAAAATGTACTCTGGGTGGGAGATTTCAGTGTCTACCATCAAGAGTGGCTCGGCAGCAGTACTACTGATCGAGTTGGTCGGGTCTGAAAGGACATAGCTGCTAGAATGCGTCTGCAGCAGGTGGTGAGGGAACCAACAAGAGGGAAAAACATACTTGACTTCATCCTTACGAATCTACCAACTGTGGTTGCACCTGTCCATGACAGTATCGGAAAGAGTGACCATCGCACAGTCCTTGTGGAGATGAAGTCCCGCCTTCACATTGAGAATAACTTCCATCGTGTTGTGTGGCACTATCACCATGCTAAATGGGACAGACTTTGCATAGGTCTAGCAACTCAAGACTGGGCATCCATGAGGCGCTGTGGGCCATCAACAGCAGCAGAATTATACTTCAGCACAATTTGTAACCTCATATCCCGGCATATCCCCCACTCAACCATTACCATTAAGCCAGGGGATCAACCCTGGTTCAATGAAGAGTGCAGGAGGGCATGCCAGGAGCAGCACCAGGCCTGAGGATGAGGTATCAACCTGGTGAAGCCACCAAACAGGACTACTTGCACGCCAAACAGCGAAAGCAGCAAGTGATAAACAGCAAGTGGTAGACAGAGCTAAGTGATCCCACAACCAATGGATCAGATCTAAGCTCTGCAGTCCTGCCACATCCAGTTGTGAATGGTGGTGGACAATTAAACAACTCAGCAGAGGAGGAGGCTCCACAAATATCCCCATCCTCAATGATGGAAGAGCCCAGCCCGTCAGTGCAAAAGATAAGGCTGAAGCATTCACAGCAATCTTCAGCCAGAAGTGCCACATGGATGATCCATCTCTGCCTCATCCAGTGGTCCCTGGCATTACAGATACCAGTCCTCAGCCAATTCGATTCACTCCACGTGATATCAAGAAATGGTTGGACACACAGGATACTGCTAAGGCTACCAGCTGTGACAACAATCCAGCAATAATACTGAAGACTTGTGCTCCAAAACTTTCCGCTCCCCTAGCCAGGCTGTTCCAGTACAGTTTACAACACTGGTATCTACCTGGCAATGTGGGATATTGCCCAGGTATGTTCTGTACATAAAAAGCAGGACCAATCCAACCCAGCCAGTTACCTCCCCATCGGTCTACTCTGGATCATCAAGTGATGAAAGGTGTCATCAACAGTGCTATCAAGCAGCACCTGCTCAGCAATAACTTGCTCAATGATGCCCAGTTTGGGTTCCACCTGGGGCCACTCAGCTCCTGACCTCATTACAGCCTTGGTTCAAACATGGACAAAAGAGCTGAATTCCAGAGGTGAGGTGAGAGTGACAGCCCTTGATATCAAGGCTGCATTTCACTGAGTGTGGCATCAAGGAGCCCTAGAAAAACTGGAATCAATGGGTACCAGGGGGCAAACTCTCCCGTGGTTGGAGTCGTACCTGACACAATGGAAGATGGTCGTGGTTGTGGGAGGTCAATCATCTCAGCTCCAGGACATCTCTGCAGGAGTTCCTCAGGGTAGTGTCCTTGGCCCAGCCATCTTCAGCTGCTTCATCAATGACCTTCCTTCCATCTAAAGATCAGAAGTGGGGATGTTCGCCGATGATTGCACAATGTTTAGCACCATTCCTGACTCCTCAGATAGTGAAGCAGTCCATGTTCAGATGCAACAAGATCTGGACAATATCCAGGCTTGGCCTGACAAGTGACAAGTGACATTCGCGCCACACAAATGCCAGGCTATGACCATCACCAATAAGAGACCATCTAACCACCACCCTTTGACATTCAATGATATTACCATCACTAAATCCTCCACTATCAACATCCTGGGGGTTATCTTTGACCAGAAACTCAACTGGACTTACCACATAAACACAGGGCTACAGGAGCAGGTCAGAGGCTAGGAATACTGCGGCAAGTAACTCGCCTCCTGACTCCTCAAAGACTATCCACCATCTACAAGGCACAAGTCAGGAGCGTGATGGAATACTCCCCACTTGCCTGGATGAGTGCAGACCCAATAACATTCAAGAAGCTGGACACTATCCAGGACAAAGCAGCCTGCTTGATTGGCACCACATCCACAAGCATCCACTCCCTCCACCACCGACGCTCAGTAGCAGCAGTGTGTACTACCTACAAGATGCACTGCAGAAATTCACCAAAAATCCTCAGACAGCACCTTCCAAACCCACGATCACTTCCATCTAGAAGGACAAGGGCAGCAGACATATGGGAACACCACCACTTCCAAGCTACTCACCATCCTGACTTGGAAATATATCGCCATTCCTTCACTGTTGTTGGGTCAAAATCCTGGAATTCCCTCCCTAATAGCATTGTAGGTCAACCTACAACAGGAGGGCTGCAGCGGTTCAAGAAGGCAGCTCACCGCCACCTTCTCATGGGCAACTAGGGCTGGGCGAGAAAGACTGGTTAGCCAGCGATGCCCACATTCCACAAATTAATACAAAATAAATCAATATTAAATGTTTGTATTTGTCCTGCCAAAGTGCATAACTTTACATTTTCTCATGTTATATTCCATCTGCCAAGTTTCTGCTCACTCATTTGACTTGTCTATATTCCTTCTCATCTATTTTTGTGTCATCCGCAAACTTGGTGATACTACGTTCACTTCCTTTACCCAAATGATCAATATTTACAGTAAATAAATGTGGCCCCAGCAGTAATCCCTATGGCACTGCCAGTTACAAGTTGACATCTTGAAAATGATACCTTTATCCTCCAACCACGTTAGTATACTACCTCAACATGATGGGCTGTTATCTTAAGTAGCCTAATGTGCGATACTTTCCTGAAAGCCTTTTGGAAATCTTGAAATCCTGAGTCCGATTGTTGCACATAACAAGTCTGGACTGGTTTGTATCAATGCAAAAAAATCTTACATGTCTTGCAGCTTAATTCAGTGAGTTAATGAAGTACTTTTTAATGATAATACTTTTAATGATAGTACTTTTTCTGTTGACTACGATATGAAAGGAGAACAGAATTGCTTAACTTGTATTGAATGGTAACTACTACAAACCTTTTTAATGCTCAACTTGTTAATAATGAACATGTTTGGATCAACTGGTGAGCTCCCTGTTTTCTGCTCACTTACCATTACTGTGAAGTTTGGGAAACCATAGCTCTCAATTTACTTTAATACAGATCCATGCCATTGTTTGCCTCCCTGCAGTTATTCAGATTTGTTGTAATTGTTATAAGTTGTCTAAGATAATCCATTCCTTGCAATTCATGCCACTAATTTTGTAACTTCCAGAGCGCTAATTTAGCATCACAGTACATAATCACATCATGTGTCACAAAATCACAGAATTGTTATGGCGCAGAAGGAGGCCATTCAGCCTATCATATCTGCACTGGCCCTTTAAACGAGGATCATTACCAAGTGCCAACCTCTTGCTGTCTCCCAAAGCCCTTGCACACTGTTTGTTTCCAAATGACCATCCGTTACCCTCTTGAGTGCATCATATGAACATGCCCCCACCAAATTTCCAGGCAGTGCTTTCCATATACTTGCTGGATGAAAAAATGTTCTTTTCTCACATCACCTTTGTGCCTTTTGCACGTAATTTAAAATTTATGCCTTCTCATTCTTGTTTCTTTTACGAGCAGGAACATCTCCCTGTCTACTCAATCCAGCCCACTCACAATTAGATCGTGGGTTAACTACCACAATCATTTTTTACTACTTAAGCTGAACAATGCTTTTACTTCTCTTTGATCCAAATCTGAAATGATACTTCAGAGTGAATACCTTCCTTGGTTTATTCAATTAATGTAAATAAATTATTTAATGCCAAAGGCAAATGAAATAGTGTCCACATTATTAAGAAATGAAATTATGAAGAAGATTTATAACATTTATTATTATTTGGGCTCTAATGTCAAGGTAAATGGGGATTTGCTTAATAGTTATGTGAAGGTGATTTTTTTTTAAGTGTCAGAAACCTTTTTCCAAAACAGCATTTCTAATAAATCATGTGATTTAATGTAAGTGTCTAGACAAGCTATTGGGAGAGATAATTGCTGAAGTATTTATTAAGTTGAGCTTTCAAGAAGCAGGTTCAAGTCAGTAGAGGAAAAGTCCACACCAGCCAAAGGGCATCTAAAGTTTCAGCAGTCTGAAGGCCATCACAGGTAAAAGGTCTTACGTTGTTTTCAGCAGTCCAAGTAGAAGAGGGCTGGGAAAAAGCTTTCCTTGGAGCTGAATGAGGATAATTCAATGAGTTAGCCTGTGCCATGTCTGTGTCTTGGGAAGAGGTTACAGTAACAGAATCATATTTAGGGAAGGTGCAGAAATTCACCAAAATGAGCTACAGAATACCTCATAATTTGAATAAGAAAGTTAACAGTGAAGATAAGAATGATACTTCACTGGAATGGCGGTGTGTGTAAAGGGTATTGTTGGGAAAATGGATTGAATCCTTTTTGTTTATGGTAACATCTTTCCAAATTGTTATACATATATGTAACTGTTTTCCTATTTTGTGTTTTATAAACATTGTTCTTTCGTCAATATTACATTGGCAGCCTCTTGTGAAGATGTTTAGTGACTGACCACCAGGGTAACCATATTACAAAATAAAATGAAAATAAAGAAATGTGGATGCTGGAAATCTGAAACAAAAGCAGAAATTGCTGGTGAAACTCGGCAGGTCTGGCAGCATCTGTAGGGGAAAAAGCAGAATTAACGTTTAGAGCCCACTGACGTTTTCATCAGAAAAGCTCAGGTTCTGATGAAGAGTAACTAGGTTAGAAATATTAGCTCAGCTTCTCATCACAGACAGTGCCAGACCTGCTGAGTTTAGCTAGCACTTTCTGTTTTCGTTAGAAAATAAAACTTGTGGCTTATCACGCAAGGTTTCTCTCTAAAATCTGACTTGACATCTTTGACATCAGCTGGGGCCATAACAAAGACAGCATTAGAAGCGTGAAGATAACTGTCAAATTTGTTGAATGTTGTTACTCAATGTGATATTGACATTCATGAAATAGATGAGCAATAGTTTGTCCCAATTATAATGGCAGTATATTTCAACACAACTTAGTCCTTTTGCAAACCTCAAGATGGGTTGAAAACAAATTTTTTTCTCAAGCTTTTAAAAAAAACTTCTACAGGTTTAAGTGGGATTACAGTTTTTATTTGACTCTTAAAACATTATCAATGTTCACGTTACCCTACTGAGTGAGACTAAATTCTCACAAAATGAAGTTCAGTTTTGCTCAAAAAGATGGGTGCATATACATTTGTTTTAATTCAGTATCATTTGCCTCCAAACTTGCATTTTTCATAGTTCCTCAAAATCTAATTTACACTTATCACAGGATTTACAATGTCTTATGAAATTATGAGTTGCCTTCTTTATCACCTTCTGTAATGATAACTCATTCACATTTTCTCTCACATTACAGTCTTCAGATCTCTATTCTTAACCTAGCTGTGCTGACCCCTCCGCTTTGACTTTTATGCATTTGCTTTTAAACCCCATTATGATCCCACTCCGTTCAATCTCCATGATTCTCTCTAGTCATGCATCCCTGCGTAGACTCCACGCTCTGTAGAACATGTTGCTTCTTGTCCTTAATGTTTTCAGCATTATCATTTGCAGCTACTATTTCAGTAATTTATGTAGTTCCTTTTTAGTTAGCTCCCTAAGTGCCTCCACTTTGCCATATACTGTCCTACTATTACAAGTCTAATTACAACCCCTTCTCTATAATGCTTTCTTGTGCTCCTGTTTCTCATTAATTTCTGTTTTGCTTGCATCCTTGAAGCTCTATCTTTAAGGATGTGAAGATTGCTGTAGAAAAATACATGTTATACAGTTGATATGAAATCAAAATTTTTTTCTTTGCAAATTCAATTTAGTTTACCTAAAAAGGGCATGCCAAGCACAGTGCTTAAGACTTAATTAAATTCAACTCTGGAGGAAAGAGACACAGTTTATCTCATTTTATACCCCTGAAAATGGCAGATATTTCCTCTCTATAGTGAGGTATTCCTGTTTCTATGACTGGCATGTGAAATAAGATGCAATGTACACAGGGTGGAAACCCAGCATGTAAGAGCCTGTGCTATATTTCTGTCCCCACGTCTCACAAGTAATGTCACCTTTACATGTTAAAAGACCTATCAATAAAACTTACCTAAAACAAACACCATGCTGTGGTCTTGATATCAGGTCAAATTTTTTTTCAAATATTTTCAGTCTGCTCTTCTAATTTTCTGGCTATGTGTCAAGCCTGGCAACGTTCCTATATCTTTGTGGAAAAAAAGAACAAAAACATTTTTCAAGTGTTTCTCTCCCATCATCGGTTTCGCTACATTCAGAGAAAATAAAAAAAAACTTCAATTAGGCTTTGCATTTCAATATTATTATTTTTGTCTTTGTTTATCATAAATCTAGTATGTAGAGTTATTTATTCATGATATGCCATATGGTGAGGGACCAATTGCTGCTGTCCTCTGCTGTTTTCTGTTGGTGGTCCGCATGGAATCCACCTTCCAACTGAGGCCACTCCATTGTTTCTTGGAAGTGAAAACGTTGAACATTTGGTTTATTTGGCATCATACACAATCAAGAAACACAAGGAGACCCTGTGATTTGGAACAAACTTCAAGACTCCAGTTATATCCATACAAGTATGTATTGGATAATGCATGAGCAGACAGTATGTGACATTCTCAAGACCTGAGGCAAATGCATTTGTCCCCCTAATTTCCACTAATTTGAATTGAAATTTTGAACAATCCAGAAACAGTGAACATGCTGACTGGAATTTGATATGTGTATAGATTCTGGATTAGTTGTGGCGATCTGACAGAAACTAATGGCTACAAAGCATTTTACAGCAAATTCTCAGTCATATTTGTTCAGGTTAATTTGGTTTTTGCCGTATATCCTGAGGGTCCAAGCTTCCTTGTTATTCTTACGAATGAATACTGCTTGTTAGACTTCTTGATTTAATAGCTGCATCAACAGTTTGTTTTTCCATAACTGGATTACTTAGGGAATATGGGAGCATTGAGCACTGGATGCTTTCAGGCTTTCTATTCTTTAACTTCAGAACGTACTTAATTGGCTGCAAAGTGCTTTGCAATATCTGTTGATTGTAGAACGTGCTGTATAAATTGAAGTCTTTCTTGTATTCATTGCATTCCTAATTTTCCATGCTTGATGGCCTCTGCTGCTTTTCCTCTGCAAAGCTCTTTGGAATGTTTTGTTGTTTGAAAAAAATGAACAAATGTCATGAGAAATGAAAACATTAACTACTCTATTTTCAGCACCTTTATGTGGCCAAATAAAAATTCACAGCACAGAAAGAGTCACATTGAATTTGTGTTGATTCTTAACTGGGCCAACCAAAACCCAATCCCTCTATTGTCACTCCATAGCTCTGTATTTTCCTCTATTTTAAAGTTTATCTGCTTTTCTGTTCAATATTGCAATTGTCTGAATTATTTCCTATGACAATGATTTCCATGCTCCAAAACCTCTCCGCAAACCTAAATTTCTTCAAAATCTCTGATGACTTGTTAGGGATCATTTTAAGTTAATGAAACCTTGTCAAAATCAGTCTTTCCCTTCACACCCTGTATCGAAGCCTTCCTTGGTTTTCAAATGCTTCTGTCTTCTCTGCTGCACAGAATGCTTGACTAAAACATGTTGCAGCAGAGAAGGAGTGCACTCTACAGATTTTAATTTTGGCCATCTGAAACAGCCACCCACTTAGTCATATTGCCTTGTACTCTCCCAATACTCATTACATGCTGTTTCCAGCAGTTTTTGGAGTAATTGTGGGTTTATGAAGTAGCATTTTCTGTTAGCGTGTAGGAAACTCAAAGCGATGTGAAACTAAATATTTGTATAATTTATCTTTTGCTTTTATGTTGTATCCAAGACTATCTGAGCTCCATGTACCTTGTATGCTATTTTGAAATATTGGTTTGCAGGATGAAGTGATGATTTGAATTCGTGGCTGTACTACTCCATTTATCCTGGGAAGTGCTGATAGTGTATGTACAACAGTCTTGTCAGGGCTAGGATGTATTTTTAGTGCCCTCTTGTGTTTCTATTGTTGTAGGACCCTGCATGTAAAGTTGTTACTAAAGCATTTTAAGTTTTATTCCCATGAATATATACTGTTTTATATTGTGCTGTGCTATTTTTGCACATCTGGGACTGTCTTCTGAGATACCAGCTGTTAATTACTGCAGAAAATCATTTGTACCTCTCTCATTTTCATGCTTCAGCAGTGTTATATCTTCACTAACACAACAACCTAGTGTTATAGAAAGACTGGGTATTTGTGTCATGGATGTAAATTAGAGTAGCACTAATAGCTTTAATTACTTAAGCAAAATTGCAAGGTTCCTGTAAAATATGTAACAAAAGCTGAGTAGACTAAAATGCAAAATTGATGTTGGCTGAACTGCCATATAAGTAATTTCTTCTTTATACTTTTCTGTTTTGTTTATTGGAGAATATGTGCTGGCTCCTGACTGTTCTGACTGCCTAAGCCCTCTGGCGCTTCATGCTTGTGCTGCTTCAAATGTAAAATATAGAGTTTGCAAACCAGTATTTGTGAATATTTGTTCTCAATTTGAGGATCATCTTGGATCATCTGCATTTACTATCGAACCTTAGTTGCCTGAGAAGATGGTGATGGGCTTTCTGTTGGAACCACCGCTGTCCAAATTAATATGAGACACCTAAAATGGTGCAAAACAGGGAATTCCAAGATATTGACCAGATGGGAACTTGCAAGATAGTAATCAAGTAACTATTGAAAGAACAGCAATAAGAACATAAAGCTTTAGGAGTAGGTAATAAACCATGGCTCACCAAGCCTGCCCACTATTCAATAAGGCCACTGCTGATCTGCCCCAGGTCTCAAGTACTCTTTCATTCCAGCTCAGCACAGCTATCAACCTGTTTATAATTTAAGTATCTATCCACCTCGTCTTTAAATACTATCTGTAATCTAGCCACCACAACCCCCTGAATAAAGAATTCCAGACTTTCATTACCCTCTGGGAGACTAAATTTCTTTGCATCTGTTATAAATGAGTGTTCCCTCATTCTGTAACTATGTTCCCTAGTTTGAGATTTCCCACACCAGCGGAAACATCTTCTCAACATCTACCCTGTCAACCCCACCTTAGCATCTTTGTATATTTCAATAAGATCATCTTTCACTCTTCTCGACTCTAATGAATGAAGACCTAATAAATGTTTAAGTCTGAAAAGTGTGTAATGAAAGCAAAAAATACAGAAAATTCTAAACTGCTCTGATAGCATTCATTGAGAGACAAACTGAGGTAATGTATCAGGTCCCTGACATTTTCTCTGAATTTTTTCTTTGCTTCTTTGTCCACAGCTTCTGTTAAAGCTATTAAAGCAGTATTTTCTATTTGATTACAGATTTCCAGCATCTGCCATTCTTTGCTTTTGCTCTTTGATGGCATGTGACTTGTCTGGGAAGTTGGAGATGTTCGTGTTCTCACAATATTATTGCTTTTATTGTTGGTTTTTGTGTAAATGACTGCACAGACAGTTACATTGTAGAAGCTTTCTGTTCCCATCTGGTTCTTGACGTTTTGCTTCAAAATGCTGACAGTTGCTAAATTATCCCCACAGTATTTGTGCTGCTGTTTATAGGTGATTGGTATGAATACTGGAGTGGAATTCTTAGGTTGTTAAAATCATGGAATGAGGTGAGAGAGCCTGAGAGGCCAAATGCATGCAACCTCTGGCATCTGTGCTTTTGGGAATCTTATCATCTAGGGGGGGGATTATGCCTTTCATTCTGTTATCCCAGAGAATGTGGCAAAATTATTTACCTCAGTGGTAGATTTATGCAGGCACAGGGTTTGATGCTGATATCCCTGTGACAGCTTAGAATGAGCCTCCGACATCAAAGTCCTGCACTAAGTAAATTTGGCAGCTGCAGACAATGCTGTTGCTGAAATGGAGATCACCTGGAGATTACCTTCTGGTAATCAGTGCAAATCTGCCCCTGCCTCTTGAAGTTGCTCATCCCTGACGTACCATACTAGGTTTTCCTTTGCCAGAGCATACATGTTCTTGGAAGTAAACTTTGAATCGGGGTAATCTTACCAGCTACCACTTCTTGCCAACACAATAGTAAAGCTCCAACCAAAATGCCCAATTTGTAGATTAGAAGTGACGTGACTGATAATAGCTGCTAAAGCTAATTGAAAATATCAGTCAAAACATTTGATCTAAAACTGTAATAATAATCTTTGATCCATATATATTTGCCCAATATGGCAAATCTCCAAGTACCATTACATTTCTAAAGATATAATGTTATAGACTACCTACTAAGAAGTGAATTGGACTTCCATGAGGCCTGGTTTAAATAGGTGAAATGGATGCACAACATATTCCAGCAAGAATTGTAGAAGTTTGCACTTACATTTACTTATTCACCTACTCTCATCTGCCATTTGCAGAAATGTATGGCTGGTGCTCTTTGGATGGAGATTCAGAATTTGGGATCTCCATTTGAAATCCAGAATAGCACTCCAGCATTGCTAAATATTTGACAATGGTGATTAGATAATATATCTTCATGTACCAGCGAAGGGTCAGTGCCTTAAGGTGAAAAGAGGAAGGGAGAAAATTGTCACAAACACTGTATAACATTATGTGTGAAGGATGGCGTTCCAAGTGATAAAACATTACTGAAGATGCACAGGGTGAGGAGATTTACTGTTGTTTTCTTCCTGCATTAATATAATGTTCCATTTAATTATTCGCAGTGTTTATCAACTAGTTGCAGTAAAAGGCCTCTTGGGAATAAATATGTTGTCCCTGATCTGTTTGTAAATTTCACTATATTTTTAAATAGACTCTCCAAACTTTACACAAACTAAACTGTTGGATAAATGAAAAATAAAACAATGTTTTATCAATTGTTTGCACTTTTTAAAGGCTTACAATATAAATTGTGTACTTGAAGTAAAGTACAAAACTTCATAATTCAGAGTTGAAAACTATCTTAATTAAATTCAAATTAGCTGGTATAAATATTCAGACTCATTCCAATTGAAATTTGTGTATGCACTGTTGTAGTGGCCTGAGTCCACTATTGTTAAATGAGTATTGTATGATGTTTGGATCTGTGTTGCAATAATCTATTCTAAGTTTTTAGTTTAATCTCATTTTGTAGTATGCTTTAATATTGTATTGTCAGGTCAAAATATATATACGCATTTTAGTGACTGCTTTATCTTTTTTCTAGTGGAACAGGTACCTGAATTTTATGGGTTAGAATTCTGCAAATTTATCAGTTATTGTTGAAACTTGCGTCTCCATCCTTCTCCTTTTTGGTTAAAAGGAACGCTCCAACTTTGTATTAGAATTGTTTACCTGGTAGTTGTTGCACAATTTGAAGTTACATATGGATCACTGCAGAATTTAACTGTTACAGTACTATACTTGTTTCTGTTTTAGTTTTTCTTTTACTTATTTATGGTTATATTTCAACTTTCAACTACTCTTTGATTCAATGGATTTTTATTTGGGCAAAGTCTTTAAATTTCTTGAATAAGTGTATATTGATTGGACAATGTCAGTTTTGCGCAGTGGACTTGCATGTCATACAAACTGTTTAAATGCAAAACCATTTCACATTTTCACTGCAGTTTAGGAGGTTGAGAGGTGACCTAATAGAAGTTTATCAAATTATGAGGGGTATCGATAGGATTAATGAGAGGTGTCGTTTCCCTAGGATGGAGGAATTCAAGACCCAGGGCCATATTTTCAAGGTGAGAGGAGAGAGATTTATAAAAGACATGAGGAGCAACTTTTTTTTGATTGTGGTTCGTGTGTGGAATGAAATTCCTGAGGAAGTGGTGGATGTGGGCACAGTTACAACGTTTAAAAGACATTTAGATAAGTACATGAATAGGAAAGGTTTGGAGGGATATGGGCCAGGAGCAGGCCGGTGGATAATTTAGTTTGGGATTATGTTCAGCCAGGACTGGTTGGAGCAAAGGGTCTGTTTCCATGCTGTATGACTCTATGAGGCACTTAGAACCTAAACCAAATCTTGGATAGCAAAGAGCAGATTGCTAGCTCACTACCCAATGTGCCATTACATGGTTATTTTGAATAGATTTAAGAAATTGGAAAATGTTAATTGGCTCATTGTAAGATGGAGTATTGCATTGTGCTTTTGCAGTATTAGTTAATGGTGCTGTGAGATTGCAGTGCAGGATGACCATTAATGGGAAATCTTGTAGATCTTAGTCTGGTGTGGTCCTTTCACTTCTAATGAGCTCATCTTTATTTAATCAACAGTGATGCGCTTCAGAAGCACTGTCGACATTTGATTGGATTAGATAAAAATGTGGTTATCATGGTGCCATTTGAATGTAATTGAGACTGTAAATAATTTATAGCAAAATCAAATGCAGAAATTAAGTTTCGTAAACAGCAGTTAAACTCAAGAATTGTCATTAACCTCATAGTCAGGAACAAGGGAAGCACTACACAACATGTAGTATGTTGGAATGCGATAAGTACCTGATTGAAGTGTACAATTTAAATGTACCACTCCTGCCAATTTCCAATGCAGAATAATCTTAAGTGAAGCATAATTCAGGTAGAACCATTTGTTTTTCTCGAATCATTATGAGCCCGTTAGGTTCCAGAGTGCTTTTCTCACTGAACTGTTTTATTGTAGAAGATTTTCTTCCAAGGAGTAAATCAACCTCTGGAATATTTCAATGTTCTATATCTATTCTTTTTTAAAGGTTTGTCAGTTGCACTACAGCTGCTACATGGAGATATTGATCAGATCTGGAGAGAGTACCCGGTATTGTTCACAAGAGGTGTGGCTATCACCAGAAAGTTGGGCTTTTCAGATATTATAATGCCAGGTAGGTTGAACAGCACTGAAGTTGTTATAGATCAATTCTGGGAATTGTTGCACTTCATTTTCTGACTCCACAAATTGGCTTTTGTCAATCACAAGGTCTTCGAGATAATTTATCTGCATTTTAAAACAATATGCTTTGTTCTGGAGTATTTTATGCTACACAAACTATGACAAAGATAATACAAAATTGTTTACTTGAAGTATTACCTTTTTAGTGTTCATACTTGGTTTAAAATTTTTAATTATTTGTACCATGTATACAGTAAGGCATTGAAAAGCTAGCATTTTAATACTATTCAGTGATAGTTGCAAGTTTATGCCTTTTGATCCTTCAGCACATCCTCAGCATTGACACTTCAGTACATTACAGAGGGAAGCTGTAAATGTAAATTCCCCATTTTTCAGATCTGCCCTTTCAGGCGGATATTAAAGATTACATAGTGCTCTTTACAGAACAGCAGGTATCCTGGCAAATATTTATCCTTCAACCAATGTCCGCTTTAAAACAAAAAAAAAATTATTTCACCAATGTTTTGGGAACATTGCTGTGTACACAATGGATGGTGTGATGGTGTGTTTCCCATATTACAGCAGTAACCATACTTCTAAATTAATTCATAGGCTGTAAAGCATTTGGGAGAAATCCAGGATTGAAAGGGTGCTGTATAAATAGACTGTGTCTTTTCTTCATATGTTTTCTCGTGAAGAATATATTGCTTTCAGGATGTTATGATTTTCTTTTGTAGTGCCTGTTTGTAAAATATGGGCATCGGTGGCAAGGTCAGCATTTATGGCTCATCCCTAATTGCCTGTGAAAATGTGGTAATTTGCTACCTCCTTGAATTCCTGCAGTCCTTGTGGTATATGAACACCCACAGTATGGCTGGGAAGGACGTTCAAGGCTGTGAAACCAGTCACAGTGATATATTGTTTCAGAGATAGTAGGAATGCAGATGCTGGAGAATCTGAGATAACAAGGTGTAGAGCTGGATGAACACAGCAGGCCAAGCAGCATCAGAGGAGCAGGAAGGCTGACGTTT
>NC_063349.1:28917442-28974561 GCF_021869965.1 Rhincodon typus | reverse complement strand
CGGGCCTAGACCCTTCTTCAGAAAATTTTCTGAAGAAGGGTCTAGGCCCAAAACGTCAGCCTTCCTGCTCCTCTGATGCTGCTTGGCCTGCTGTGTTCATCCAGCTCTACACCTTGTTATCACAGTGATATATTTCTTAGTCGGGTTGGTATGTAACTTGGATGGAAACTTGAAAGGTTTGGTCCTCTCATACTGCCTACCCTTCCAGGTATTGGGGATGCTAATTTGAAAGACACCATTAAAATAGCCTTAGTGAGTTGCTGCAATGTGTCTTGTAAATGGTACACTGCTGCCACTGTGCATGTGTGTTGGAAAGAGTGAGACTTCAGGCTTATCTCTGCTCTGGTGCCTTTTGGGGCAGATAGAATGGAATTGAGCTAGTTAGGGTTCAAGGCAATGAGATTTGACAATTTAGAATTGAGGAGAGCTGCTCAGAAGTTGTGTTTTATATGCTAGGTCCCTTTCAAAACATCCTTTTCACTGCATATTTTAATGACATGATGTTAATTCAGTAAAGTCTTGTAAGCTTCACAGTTTGTGATTTATTTTGCCTTCAAGTGTCAGCCATTCTAAACGCACCAAATTAAATGAGTAAAATCAACGATTAGGAAACCGTAAAATTTGCATTCTACATTTATAAATTCACAAAAACATGCACTTTGGTCACCGGATGCCTATTCCAATCTCATTATCTCTGCGTAATGTTACTGGCATAGGTGTTGACTCACATAATTGGCTATGTCATTATTTCTAACTTGGCCTTTATATCTGGTAAAGTTACTGACTGGAATTTCCTTTCTCCAAGGAGGTTTTATAGAAGTGCTTTAATTGTAACTGCGCTTTGAATAATAATACAGGTGCCGTAAGGGCTAATGCAAATGAAAATTAACTTATTTCACTAGTTCATGAACTTGAGTAGTGCCTCAAAATGAATCTATCTTTTCATTCTGCAGAATAAAATTGCCTTTTTATTTTAAATTTCATCAAGTAGGAGAAAGGTAGAAAACTTCTATGTATGTAGCATTTTATTATGTGTTCAGTACAAACCAAAGCACCACAATGAATGCCTTGATGTAGAGCTGTTAAGTGAAAAATTAATATTGGAAGAACTGTGGGGTGTTTTTACTGGACAATGTATTAAATTCTTGCACCAAACAAAAAACAAAGAACTGTGGATGCTGGAAATCTGAAGCAAAAAACAAATTGCTGGAGAAATTCAGCAGGTCTGGCAGCAACTGAGTTCTGAAGAAGGGTCTCTGGACCCAAAAGGTTAACTCTGCTTTCCTTCCACAGGTGCTGCCAGACCTGCTGTGTTTCTCCATTAATTTCTATTTTGTTAATTGAAGTCTTGTGTTGGTTTAACACTTGGTCCAAAATGCAGAAGTCCTATGATAATGAGCTTTTAAAAAAATCACAAGCAAAATACCTTCTGTCAAGTTTGCTCAGTTAGCGCCACTTTCAGCTCGGAGCAAGAACTGTGTGAAGTCAGAACTGATTGCAAATCTTTTGTCACATTATTTTTCAGGTACTGCAGTATCCGACATTTCATTTTCTGGCATCCATAGGCCTGAGCTTAGCTGAACATTTCCTGTCTATATGCTATCCTATTGAAAGTTCTGCAAACCCTTGCTGAGCTACATTGCTGTCAGTTCCACAGTTCCTCAGGTTGAAAATTTCTTCTAGCTAAATATCGGAAGGAGTGATATTATTTTCTTTTGTCCATGCCACAAACTCCATTCAGTATTCTCCACTCTAGCCCACTCCTGGCACACTGTCTGAGATTGAACCAGACCTGTCAGAATGTTGGTGATCTTAAAATGTACTTTGGCCATGATATTTTTTGTAATTTGCATTGTTTTAAAAAGAGAGGCCCAAGGATAGGAGTTTGTGCTATGAGATTTTCTTAAAAGGTCAGAAAGCCATTCTGGAACAATGACCTAATTGCATCAGTTCCAAGAAGAGATGTGACTGTAGTCAAGTACCTAGTAGATTCCAGTGGTTTTAATGGAGAAGATGTTTATACTTTTGACTTTATGACAGGTAGTGTGAACATATTAAGCCATTAGTTTTGCTTTGGCTTTAGCTCTGAAGCAAACAAAAGTTGAATTCAATAGGGAAAAAGGTTCTCTCTTTGCAGATTTTATTCTGGTGCAATTGAATTCAGTGCCAACCAATTTTGCTAACCATGTTTTGGTGAGGCTACTTCTGGAATACCGCGTACCACTTTGCTCCCTGAACCTACACAGGGACATAATTGGACAAGAGATGAAGCAGCAAAGGTTCATTGGAATGTGATGAGAGGGTTGCCCTGTGATGAGAGAATTAGGTCATTGGGTTTATTTTGTCTGGAGTTCAGAAGAATCAGAAGTGATGGTGATCTCACTGATACTTAGAAGATCCCATGAAAGCCTGAAAAGGTAAGTGCTAAGAATTGGTTTCTCTGACTAGTGTTTTGGAACTCTGGAGCATAGTCCGCAGGACAAGAGGTCAATTAATTCAGATTGCTCAATTGATAATTATATTAGGGCTGAGTTAAAGATCTTTGGAGCCTAAGGAATTAAGACATGTGGGGATGGATCATAAAAGTGGTATTAAGGTCAAAGATCAGCCAGAAACTTATGGAATAGTAATGTAGGTTCAAGGGGTCTTAATCCTCTCTGCCTCTCCAGTTCATCTTAATTCTCCACTTATTCCTTTATAATGCTTCTTGAAACTTATTCCTTTCACCAAGTGCATGAATCCTTCCTGAAATGGCTCAACGTTAAATATTCCATCCATTTTTGTTTGGGAACTGTACTCAAAAATTCATTGTGACATATTAATGTGTTGAAGGCATTACACAAATGAAACTGTTGTTCCCTTTTTCATGTTTAAATCATTTCATGATCCTTGTCCCTCCCTATTTGTAAACCATATCTTCATTGCCCAAATTCTACATCATTTTGAATCTGGATATGTTGCTCATTCCATTGCACCATTAGTGGCCGCACTTGCTGAAAATTCCTCCACAAATTTCTATTTCCCCAACTCTCTCTTTTCTTAGATTTCATCCCTTTGTTAAACTTTTGACTACCCCTCCTAATGTCTCTTTTCCAACATTCATCCATTTTTCTGTGATATACATCTGTGAACTACCTTTGGAAAGGTTTTGATGTTGTTATATAAATGGAGGTTATTGTCGAATATATTACTCACGTTGGCACTTGAGTTGACTATTGAGGAATACAACATTTGTGGAGATGTTGTACCCTTAAGTACTGATTTGCTGTTGTGTACAGAACAACAGTGACAACGCTGACCTTTCAAAGTAAATTATTGGTAGTAACATAGTTTGGGATAGCCTGCCAATGTTGTAAGAATTGACATTTCTATTGGCTCAGCATTGGCCTCTTACCTCAATTGTTGTACTGATTCACATGTGACAACTGCAGAAAATAGATAACTAAGTTTAACCTAAATGATTTCTTTGAGCAAAAGTTAATTGGAAAACACTTACATGAAAATGATTATCTGCTGATGACCTAATTTTCCTCAAAGCAAGTAATAGTTCCTCCATCTGTCTCAAGCTACCAATCTATAAGAGGACCAAACGTTGTAGTTTCTGCAATAAAAAATAGTTAATCCTGTTTTTAGCTGTGTCATTCTTTAATGACTTTAGTTTTATGTGTACCACTTATCCCTTTTGGCCAAGGGAGGAGGAGAATCAAGGGCCAATCAGCCCATTAGTCTGCAGTCTTTTTCTTTAGTTATTGGAATGTAGATGTTGCATTTAAATCAGGAATCCCTGTTGCATTAACTAAAGCAGCTGTGACAATTTTATGGGGTTTCTGTTACAGATATAATTTCAGATATTCTTGGCTTTTGTGTTCTGCATTGTCCCCATGGGCATCTATCGCCCCCCCCCTGCCATTTATCAAACTGTTTTCATTTGCCTACTATGTGTCTTCATGGGATGATATTGTCTTTGGAAGAGAGAAAATAGTACGTTGCATCTGATTTTAGGAGAACTTTCTGATAGTGCCCTTTAAGTAGTAAAATGTCGCAGGCAAATTTTGTTTGATCACATTAAATCATATGGAGATGTAAGTCATACGAAAACGTAAGAACAGATCACCACAAGAAGCAGTAGGCTTTGAAAGCAGAACAAAAAGATGGAAAGGTTTAGGGACAGAAGTCCAGATCAGGGATCAGGCAGCTGAAGATAGAACTGTTAGTAGTGGGCAATTAAAATGCCAAATGGTAGTATTTGTTGTGTTACTACTGATACCAAGTAATATTAATAATACATGTTCTTTCTTTACAGTTTTCTTGTAAACTAAAAAGAATTGAAACTTTTTATAATGCAAAGTTGATTTTGTATCTTTTATGTAATATTACAGAATTAAATAAACAATAATAATCTACAACTTAAACAAAAATATTTTATTTTAGTGCAGCATATTTGGCATCAATATCTTTAATGAGTGTCCAGTGTTGACAGACCCTGGTCTATTGACATCATAAAATTTGTACTCATTACAGCTACAGACCTGCTGCTTCCAATACTTCTGCAATATGGCTTTCGTTTTAAACCTGGCTTGTAATTTAAATAATAAAATCTTGTTAGTTACTTGCAGTCTCATTATCCATCAATGTGCTAGATTTGTCAGTAGCTTGTGAATGACACACATTTTAAAGGAATAAATTTTTAATTTATTGAGTGACAACATGTGCTATTTATATTAGGTAATATTTCCTTTATTTGTTTCCTCATAGCATTTAATAGCATTGTGTATTTTTGTCATCTTACTTCACAAATACTGTAGCACTCACTTAATAAAAGTACTGGACTTTATTTAATGTTACAAATTCTGAATGTGTAAAGCTTTGGTTCTTTCTGCTTATCCCTTCCATCAGAGAAACAATAATAATAACTTATATTTATTTGGCACCTGTAATTAAATAAGACATTCCAATACACAGCAGTGTTACAAGTCCATAAGAAATAGGAATAGGATTAGCCCAATCGATCCCTTGAGCCTGCCCCACCATTCAATAGGATCATGGCTGATCTGACATACCTCATATCCACTTTGCTGTGATTTCCATGTAATCTTTGATTCCCTCGACTGATCAAAAATTTATCTATTTCAGCCTTAAATGTACACAACTCTGTCCCCACAGTTCTCTGTGGCAAGGAGTTCGAAAGACACTCAACCCTCTGAGAGAAGAAATTCCTCTGTGTCTCAGTCTTAAATTGGCACCCCTTGTTCTGAGACTAAGCCCTCTGGTCCTAGACTCTCCCATGAGGGGAAACATCCTTTCAGCATTTACTCTGTCCAAGTCCCTTAAGAATCCCATACATTTCTATGAGAGCACTTCTCATTCTTCTAAACTCCAGTTACTAGAGTCCCAACCCGTTTAACCTTTGCTCGTTAAAAAAAATCCCCTCCATATCACAAATCATCCAAGTGAACCTGCTTCTCATATCTTTCTTTAAATTAGGGGACCAAAACTACTTATGATACTCCAGATCTGGCCTCACTAGCACCTTGCTTAAGACTTCCCTACTCTTGTACTTCAACCCCCTTAAAACAAGGGTCAACATCCCATTAGCCTTCCTGATTACTTGCTGCACCCGTACGCTAGCTTTCTGTATTTCATGTGCAAGTACACCTAAGTACCTTTTGTGTTGCAGCTTTCTGCAGTTTTTCTCCATTTAAATAATACTCTTCTTTTGTTTCCCTCTAAATTGAACAACGTCACATTTCTCCCGTTATACTCTATCTGCCAAGGGGAACGGGACTTGCTTGACATCACGTGCAGAGTTTTTGACAATCTCATCTATGAAGGTAGAATACTTGAGATGAGCTGAAAGGTTCTAAAGGTATGATTGAAGGTTTCAGCAGCAGATGAGGACAAAGTCAGTTCATGTTGAGGAGTGGAAGTCGGTGGTCTCAGAGATGGCAAGGATGAGGTCAAGCTCTTCTTGGTATTATGTGATTCCAAAGTTTTGGAAAGATTGGCATAATTCCTGGCTGTTGCCAGGGAGAGGGTTGAGTTGGTAGCAAGGACCAAAGACACTGATTTTCCCCGTATTTCATGCAGAGGAAGTTTCTGCTCATCCAGTATTGAATGTCAGACAAGCAGGCTGCAAATGTTTTTGTATTCATTCCATAAAACCTACAAGCTGAAGTATGCCATTCAGCACATCTGGTCAGCTCTGCCAATCAAGGAAGTCCTGGCTGATCTGATCTGATTGTCATGTTAAGTAGCCTCACAGCTGATCCAAGTCGGCCTCTCTACCTCTGCACTCACAACCAGTAAAATTAAACGGTTGAAGACCCCCAATAATTATGTCAGTGGTTCCTAACCAGATTTTCAAATAGTCAATCTTGGACTTGATGATTAATTAATTCCAGAACTGCTTTTGTTTATGCTTTAAACCCATAACATTTATTTTCAACCCCTAGACAAACAAACACAGTTAAGGGACAAATAAATGAAAATAACAAATCTTTCCAGATTACTGAAATGGCTTTCACAGTATGTTTGTTTTTTTCAGAGGCATAGGTGTGGACTCATTGATTTGCTTTTCTGTAACATTGATCAGGGTCATCTTGTCAGCTCATCCAGGCAAAGGCAACAATATTTCTTCCTCAGCTTTCTACTGTTTGGGCTTCTGGAAGCTAGTCTAGCAGATTAGGCAAAGAGTTTTCAAATCTTCAAGCTGTCTTGTCAGCAGCCCAGCTTGTCTCCCAGAAAATAAAGTTTAAAAAAAAATTTCATTTCTGGTTCCAACCTGATAAACTGATCATCTCTTCCCATGGCCTCAATTATCATTCAATGACGGCTATCCGCTTGAACATAGGGTCTCTTCCAGAATTGCCGGAACCAATTCCCAGGTGCGGACCTCATTAATAGCCAACTTCTGCTAGCTGTTTAAACACAATTCTCTTCCCGGGTTCATTGTATCTGTTGGAACAGCTTTAATCAAGAATTAGTCTGCAATTAACCTCCAGGCCTGGCCTCACCAACTAGCAAAGCTTGTTTGGTCTGTAGTTTTCCTTTTATCACAAGCTGCCCTGAAGTCCACAAGGCATTTATAGCTCACAGTTCCCAGTTCACAACTCCAAACCAAAATTGATAAAAGAATAAAAATTTAAAAATCATGAAAAATCAGTGAGGGTTCTAACATAGTCCTCAGCTCCACTTTCTTGTCTGTTCCCTATAATGCTTGATTCCCTTACTGATTAAATATTCCATCTATACCAGCCTTGAATATACTTAAAGATGCAGCTTATAAAGCCTTCTGTGGTAAATAATTCTATCTGAGTGTCCATCAGCTCCCACATGTATCTGCAGGAATATATCAGCCATCCTGCCATCAGTATTGTATTTTATTTAATGTATTAATTACACGAGAAGCTCCGCTCTTTACATTTTATTGTAATTATATTTTTCAAACAGCAGTATCAATTTTATAGTTAAGATATTTTTAAGAAGGGAGGGAGAGAAAATAACTAAAGATATAAATACAAACTGAAGACTGTACTTCAAAGACTAGAAATATTTGCCAATCCTATTCAACAATCAGCTGCCTTCCCTTCACTTGCATCATGTTGTGGTTCATGACACCAATTGTCACCAATCTGCTGCCAGTCTCATTAAAGATAATCCTTTCAATCAGTGTCTTCTATCCTCTTCTACACATGTCTTGCTTTAAAGACTTTATTTCTTGTGATAAACCTTATGTGAAGGATCTCTTTTCCCCCTTTGCCAGAATTAACCTCACTCGGGCGAAGTGTCCTCTCACACTAGTTGAGCTCCTTAGTTAGGGCATAGTCCTTCATATCATAGAACCCCTACAGTGTGGAAACAGGTCATTCGGCCCAACAAGTCCACACTGCCCCTCCGAAGAGCATTCCACCCATTCCCCCACCCTTTCCCTTTAACCCTACATTTCCTTTAGCTTATCCACCTAACCTACACACCCTGGACACTACGGACAGTTTAGCATGACCAGTCCACCTAAACCGCACATCTTTGGACTGTGGGAGGAAACCGGAGCACCTGGCAGAAACCCATGCAGACACGGGGAAAATGTGCAAACTCCACAGAGACAGTCGCCCGAGGGTGGAATCAAACCCAGGTCTCTGGTGCTGTGAGGCAGCAGTACTAACCACTGAGCCACCGTGCCGCCCTTATTCGTGGGCTGTGGGCATCACTGGCTGCATTAACTTTATTGTACATCCCTATTTATCTTTGAGAAGATGGTGCCTATTGAATCACTGCAGTTTCACTATACCACATTGCTGTAATGAAGATAGTTCCAGGATTTAACCCAGCCACAGTAGTTCCAAGTAAAGGTGAGAGGCAACCTGGAGAGGAACTTGCATGTGGCAGTTTTCCCAAGGATCTGCTGCTCTGCACCTTCTAGATGGTAATAGGTTTGTAAGGTGCTGTCTCAGTAGCTTTGATGAATTTCTGCAGTTCAAGTTGAAGGTGGTACATAATGCCATTACTGTGCATCAGTTGTGGAGAGACTAAATGTTTATGAATGTGGTGCCAATTAAACAGACTACTTTGCCCTTGATGTTGTCAAGCTACTTGAGTGTTGGAGCTGCAGGCAAGTGGTGAATATTCCATTACCATTCTGATTTGTGCCTTGTAGATGTTGTGCAGTCCTCAGACACAATGTTCCTTCTAATTTTCTTACCAGCTGCAAGAGCCTTTGAGGCCTTTGCGTGGCAGCTACTTGTGGGGCCAGAAGTCATTGCCATGATTGGCGTGCCAATGCCAATTGCTGTGCATGGAACATCGAGAGTGGCTGCATGCACATGTGCAGCTGAGAGGGAATGTTGTTTGGAGAGTCATGCAGTAAGTTGCTCACTATAAGATTCTGACATTCCGATCTGCTCTTGCAACTACTATATTTATATAGTGAATCCAGGTCAGTTTCTGGTCAATAGTAACCCCCAGGATTAGTTAGTGTGGGATCAGTGTGGGTAATGCCATTAAATATCAAAGGGCAATGGTTAGTTTCTCCTATTGGACATAGTCATTGCCTGACACTTTGTGGCAGTTGTTAGTTGCCACTAGTCATCTTAAAACTGGATATTGTCTGGGTCTTGCTGCATTTGGGCATAGATTTCTTTGGATATAAGCATTGCTTAAATGTTGCATAAATGCTGAAAGTAGCGTGATCATAAGTTAACTTCCCCACTTTTGACCTTGTGATGGAGGGAAGGCCTTTGATGAAACAGCTGAAGATTTTTGGGTCTAGGACATTACTCTGAGGTACTGCTGCAGGGATGACTTGGATCTGAGATGACTGACTGCTGACAACCATAACCATCTTTGATTGTGTCAGGTATGACTCCAATTCCCCCTGATTTCTATTGATTCCAGTTTTCATAGGGCTTCTTGATGTCACACTTGGTCAAATGCTGCCTTGATGTTAAGGGCAATCACTCTCCATTCTACGCTGCAGTTCATCTCTTGGGTTGACCTTATTTGAACTGATGGTGAGTGGCTCTGGCAGAATCCAAACTGAACATCAGTACACATGTTATTGCTAGGCTGCTTGATACCACTGTTAATGACTCATTTCACCATTTTTTGGTTGACATTCAAGAGTAGGCTGATAGGTGATAATTGACTGGATTAAATTGAATCTGTCCTATGAGTGGGACAGGACATACCCAGGGATGATGACGCACTTGTCTGGGATGTAGTTATACTCAGGATTTTATTCTGCAGTGTCAGGATATTGCTTGACTAGTCTGTGAGATAGTTCACCCAATTTTGGCACTAGCCCCCAAGTGTTAGTGAGGAAGACCTTGCAGGATTGACAGAATTGAGTTTACTATTGCCTTTTCCAATGCCTAGGTCAATGTTGGGTTTTGTTTCTTTTAGCGGATTGATACAACTAAGTGGCTTGCTATGCCATTTCAAACAGCAGTTAAGAGACTCATCAAGGGATGAGTTGAACAGGAAGAAGATTGGCAAGATTGACTGCCAGTGAACACACTGGGAGAGAAGAAGAAGAGAGTAGGATGGAGCATTTAGAGTTGCTGCTTCTAATGAGCCAGTGCTAAATGCCAGAAGAGCACATCAAAAGATGCCAAGAGATGGAAGCTATAGGCAACAGAGCAGGAAAGTTAAGGTGTACAAAAGGGTAGGGTCAGGGAATTGGGAGGGTTGAGTACCAAAGAGTGAAGGAGTGAAAGAATACGAAAAAGAGCAATAGAAAAATGCCTAGAAAGACTAAACAGAAAAGAAGAAAGACAAGAATTGAGTGATGGAGATAACACTGTGTGGAGCTGGAGGAACACAGCAGGGCAGGCAGCACCAGAAGAGCAGGAAAGTTGATGTTTCGGGCTGGGGTCCTTCTTCAGAAATGAGGGAGGGGGAAGGGGGCTCCGACATAAACAGAGAGAGGAGGATGGGGCTGGGGAAGGTAGGTGGGATGGTGATAGGTGAGTGCAGGTAGGCAGTGGTGGGGATTGGTCAGTGAGGTGGGAGGAGTGGATGGGTGGGAGAGAAGATGGACAGGTTGCCTCCGGTCAAGGAGGCGGGGATGAGAGGGAGAGACGAGGATAACCAATGTCAACTTTCCTGCTCCTCTGGTGTTGCCTGGTCTGCTGTGTTCCTCTAGCTCCACACTGTGTTATCTCTGACTCCAGCATCTGCAGTTTTTACTATCTTTAAGTGAGTGATGGACTCAGGTCTGGAACAATAGCCAAAACATGCAAATAGGTAGACGGAAAGCTCAGGTCACATCTATGTAATATATAAAAAATGAGGATATATAAAACATGACTATAGTTGGAAAATTAGCGAGACTTTTGAAAATAAGTTAACCTAAATTAACTTATTTAGAATTTAGTCATTGGAAATGAATCTTTAAAATGGTATAGATTAGTAACTATATAAGATAAAGTTGCAAAACCATGTGAAGGAATAGATGAACCAAGAATTCAGAAAGAAGCATGAAACACTCAAACAGAACCTTCTTTAATCCCAGTTGACTTGCTTTCAAATTCTGCAGAACTCACTGCCCTTGTTTGACTAATGCCATGGGATTTTGTACATCTGTCTGTCCAGGTAAATAGACCGTTGCTTTTGCATGTCAGCTAAAAGTGATAATCCACCTCTTGTTCAATGGTAATTCGTATTTTCTACCTCATCTTTTAAATAATGCTACTGTTGTGAAAGGCTTTATGCACCTCACCACATTGCAGTAAAATTTGCATTTTCTAATTTTAAATGGAGATTAGAAAACTAGTCTTGCGGTTAGTACTTCCTGCAGTAAGAATAGTAGACTAAAAAAGTGGAGGAGGTATTCAGTGTTCTTAATCTTTTCAGGATTGTGTAAATATTTCCACATCCATTTAGGGGTAAAAGGAAGTCAAATGTTTCATTTTGTTTTGAGGAAGTTTAAAATAGACCTTCATGTTTCTGTGGGGAGGGCTTGAAGGTAGGACAGGAGATGCAAGCATTGTCAGTGGTCCAATAGGTTCTCACATTTGGGTCATTTTCCCAAAGGTTGGTCATGATCAGAGCTCTAGTGTGGCAGCGATAGGTAGCCAATCTGCATAATTAATTCCTTATTTGTGTACTGGTTGCATCTTTGCCAGGATCTTTCCAATGGCAGATGGTTCATGCACTGAGAGCCAAACCCAGGAGGAGGCAACTCCCTTGAGGCTGGCCTAAAGATCACGAATTTACACTCAACTTCTTGCATGAGTTGCACGCCTACAGCTGCACTCAGCAGCCATCCTGTCCCTTCAACATCCACCCCCAACCACATCCACTGACCCCAAAGATGTGGCCACCATTTTATTTATTAGATTGATTACCTCTTTAGAAGGTATCTCTATGGGCACTCTTAAGAGAGAAATCAGGAACACAAGGAGCAGATATGAGATGGCATTGGTAGATAAGGTTAAGGATAATCCAAAGAGATGCTATAAATACATTAAGGACAAGAGGATAACTAGAGAGAGGTTTAGGCCTCTTAAAGATCAAGGTGGTCGCCTTTGTGTTGAACCCCAGGAGATGGGAGAGATACTAAATGAATATTTTGCATCAGTGTTTGCTGTGGAGAAAGAAATGGAGTCTAGAGAATGCAGAGAAATAAACTTTGATATTTCAAAAACAGTTCACATTACAGAAGAGGAAGTTCGGGAGGTCTTAGAGAATATAAAGGTGGATAAATCTCTGGGACCTGATCTAATGTATTCCAGAACATTGTGGGGAGTAAGGGGGGATATTACGAGATCCCCTTGCAGAAATATTTGCATTATCTATAACTACAGGTGAGGTGCCTGATGACTGAAGAGTGGCTAATGTTGTACCTTTAGTTAAAAAAATTTGTAAGGAGAAACCGGGGAATTATAGACCTGTGAGTCTGTCTTCGGTTGTGGGTAATTTGTTGGAGGTGATTATAAAATATAGGATTTATGGACATTTAGAGAGGCAAAAATTGATTAGGGATAGTCAGCATGGTTGTGTGTGAGAAAAATCTTGTCTCACCAACTTGGTTGAGTTTTTTGTGGAAGTTATCAAAAAGATTGTTGAGGGCAGAGCGGTAGATGTTGTTTATTTGATTTTGCATGGTAGGCTAATTAGTAAAGTTAGTTCACATGGGATTCAGGGTGAGCTTGCAAATTGGATACATAATTGGTTTAACAGCAGGAAACAGTAATGGTGGAGGGTTCCTTTTTAGACTGGAGGCCCGTGACCAGCAGTGTTCCACAGGGATTATTTCTGGGCCCTCTTTTGTTTGTCATTTATATAAATGATTTGGATGACAATATGGAAGGCATGGTTAGTAAGTTTGTGGAGAACACCAAAATTGGTGGCATTGTAGACAGTGAAGAAGGTTTTCTAAGATTATAAAGGGATCTTGATCAAATGGGTCATTGGGCTGAAAAATGGTAGATGGAGTTCAATCTGGATAATTGTGAGATATTGCATTTTGGTACAACAGACAAGGATAGGGTTTATACAATTAATGGTAGGGCCTTGGGGGTGTAGAACAGTGGGGCCTAGGGATGCAGGCACATATTTCTTTGAAGTTTACATCACATATAGATAGGGTGGTTAAAAAGGCATTTGACATGCTTATCTTCATTGCTCAGTCCTTTGAGTATAGGAGTTGGGAAGTCATGTTGAGGTTGTACAGGACATTGGTGAGGCCTCTTCTGGAAAATTGTGTCCAGATTTGGTCGCCAGTTATTGGAAGGATATTGTCCAGCTGGAGAGGTTTGGAAGAGATTTATTGGGATGTTGTTGGGTATGGAAGGTTTGAGCAATAAAGAAAGGCTGGATGGGCTGGGACTTTTTTCATCAGAGTGTAGGAGGTTGAGAGGTGACCTGATGGAAGTGTTATGAGAGGTTTAGGTACAGTTAATGGTAGTTGTCTTTTCCCTAGAATGGGGGATTTCAAGAATAGGGGGCACATTTTTACAGTGAGAGGAGAGAGATTTAGAAAAGACATGAGGCAAATTCTTTACACGGCATGGTGCGTGTGTGGAATGAATTTTCTGAGGAATTGATGGATGTGGGTACAATTACAATGTTCAAAAGTACATGAATAGCAAAGGTTTGGAGGAATATGGACCAGGAGCAGGAAGGTGGGACTAGTTTAGTTTGGGATTATGTTCAGTATGGACTGGTTGGACTGAAGGGTCTGTTTCCATGCTGTATGACTCTCTGACTATATACTGTATAAGTGGTTGGCTCTGGGTAAATCTTCTAAGCAGGTGAATAACACCCAGCAGTGGTTGGAATTTAGAAATAGCTCCAACTTGCATCATGCGTATTCAGCATTTAAGATGGGTGAAAACTTACAATGCATTATCTTCCCCAATTAGATGTTTCTGAAAACAAATAGAAAGCAAAATCTGTTTTGCACGAAGGCAGATTTCTGTTATTACATTTTCTCCATCTGACCTTTCAGCTATTGAGCATCAGTTACGTTTGTGACCAGACCAATTATCACATTAGTATGGAATTGCAGTCAGTGGGATCACCACAAAGTTACAGTGATTGCAGTGGTTCTTGATTGGGAGCCAAATTGATCCAGATTGGATGTCAATCTGGAGGATTTTCTTGGAGGTACTCCCAAATGGCTTCATCACTAGAGTAGTTGCTGACTGGCTGAAGGTCTCCTTCAATGAACGCAAGCAATTCTTGTAAAAAAGATATGTCCTGCTATAGTCTTTTTTTAACGTTTAGATGCTATGCCCATTTTGGAATTAAATTGATCTGAAAAAAACTGATGATGCTTACATGCATTCTCAAGGAGAAAACAAGTTCTACCAGTAGAGGGCAGCAAGTTCTCATTATCACAACAATTGTGTAGGTGGTTTTATATGAATACGCCATTTGGACATATTTTACATGTGGGAGTGCAGTGAGAATACTTCTCCCTTCGATAATGCTATCCTTATAATTTTGCATGATAACAATGAGAATGAAATTCACAGAAGGCAAGTTCACTCAAAGCTTAATGAACAAATAAACTACATCATGGCCTATAGAGAGCAGGAAGGTATGGAGCTTTGTACTGACTTAATGATTTCATTGGAAACAACAACAGTGCTTCTACAAAGCACTTCAGCACTACACGGAAGTGTGAAAAATCAGCAGGGACCCCACTCCTGCAGTCATGCGAATCCAAATAGAAAATTGTCAAGTGAGGACAGTGATAGCCAAAGTGGGGATTATTTTTTTACAATGCATCCAGTACTGCTTTCCAGATTGATTGATTTGTTTTTAGTCTAATAGCAAAGAAACATTCCACTTTTTTTGTTCAAGGAATTAAAGTGAAGTAAGTAACTGATGTTGTGCAATTAATGAAAAGAAACTGAGGGTTCAGATGAATAGAGACCCAGGGATTCAAATGCAAGGCCTATGAAGTTTTACTTGTGGGAGTATAAAACTACAAAAGTGAAGTTGTAATTGTGAATTTATTAATAATGTTGGTTACACCACTATTAAAATATTATGTGCAGTTTGGTCACCCCATTGCATAAAGTATGTTAAAGCTTTTGAGACCATTCGCTACTGATTGTGAATCCATGGTTATGAAGAAAATCTTGAAAAATGATGCTTCTTTTCAATGGAGCAGAGAAAGATAGAGACAGATGTTGAAGTAATTGAAGAAGTTATAGGTTTTTTTAAGTGAGCCATGAAATAGTGCTTCCTGAAGGAAATTTCATTCCCCTCGGGCTATTAACCTGACCTGATAGTGAGGAGAGGGGCTAGGAGAAATCTCTCTCATGTTGAAGCATGCCAGTCTTTTAACCCCTGGAATTGTGAAATTGAGAGGACGGCTTTATTTAAGGGAAAATTGGGTAACTGTTGAAACAGAAAGAGATACAAAGCTATGGAGACAGCATTGTGCAATTAAATGTTTAAATACTGGAAATTTATATGATTCGAGATGATGAAATATCCTGCTGATTGGGACATAGAGAACATTCTCTTTATAAGGGTATGAAGGACTCCTGCTGCTTCTGGAGCTGTTGCCTAGGTTAATGCTCGAAGTTACATAACATGAAACAAATAAGTAATACAATATACATAACACAAATAATCCAGCTCCCAAGACCACGCCAGTTTTCAAAGATCTATCAATATATCCAACTTCCCACTTCTTACCCTGTCACCTGCACGTGTTGCAACTGTTAAGCAATACTGGGCTGGGAGGTGCAAGACTCATAATTTGTTTTATTTCCATAAAGTTTTACCAAAGCTATGCTTTGGTCTTATAAGTAAAGTGTTCTCAGTTCCCATGTTTGCAATGGGACAGCTTTAACATTGGCATCTTGATCTTGAGTGACATTTTTGGTTTTTACCACCTCCAATGAGTTTCTGATCCCTGCCTCATTATGAACTGTCAAACTAAATGCAAGATTTCCAGCACCAGGAAAGAAAAAGTTGGAAGCACAGTTATCCCAAAAATATTTAGACCCATCTAACCACAACCTCGGAACAGACTGACCGCTTGCCTCTTGCCTATTGATGCATGGTTCTGAGACACCTGGTGCAAGGTTAAAAATAAAGGAAAACTCATTCAATGTTCAAAAAAAGTGCACTTTTTTTCAAAGTTTTAATTAACTCCTTAATAAAGTGTATTTCCTAATGCATATTTTGTTTCATTTACCCAGGTGATATCAGAAATGACTTGTACGTAACACTGGAGAGAGGAGAATTTGAGAAAGGAGGCAAGAGCGTGGCCAGGAATGTAGATGTTACCATGTACGTTTTAGATAGTGAGGGACAAATCCTAAAGGTAAATGATGCTTTTTTTATTCTTTATTGAAATTTTTGAATAATTCAAGAGCGATATTTTGCCAGTAATACCCGACCTCAACAGAATGCATTTTGAGGTAGAAAAATGTTATGTATCAAGACAATTAGACAGGCTTTTCTTACATTTTGTGCCCATCATTTTTCCATCATGTCTCACAGAAGAATCCAACTACCTCCTAAAGGAAGGGAGGAAGGAAGGAAGAAACAAGCACAAAGAACAAGGAGTAGGGCATTCAATCCCTTACATCTGTTCATTCGATTAGATCATGACTGATCTACACTTTTCCTCTTTACAAGGACATAAGAAGTTTGCAAGGGATAGAGATAGGTCAAACAAGGGACAAAACTTCAGACAGTGTTTAATGTGGGAAAATATGAGGCCATGCACTATGGTAGGAAGAATCAAAAGGCAGACTATGATTTAATTGGAGAGAGACTCCAATAAAGTACTACACCGAGGGATCTGGATGTTTTTGTCTGTGAAAGACCAAACATTAGCATGCAGGTGCTGCAAATAATTAGGAAGGCGAGTGGCATTTTGGTCTTCATTTCTAGGGGGTTAGAGTTTAAAAATATGTTAGTCTAGTTATAGCTGTACAAGATGTTGTTGAGGTTGCACCTGGAGTGCTGTGTACGGTTTTGGGCCCTGTATTTATACATAGGAACATAGAAAATTGGAGCAGGAGTGGGCGATTTGACGCTTCAAGCATGCTCCATTGTTTATTATGTTCATGGCTGATCACCCAATTCAATAGTTCACTTTTCCCCCATACTTTTTGATCCTTTTAACCCCAAATCTTCCTCGAAATCATACAATGTTTGGTCTCGGCTGCTTTCTGTGCTGGCAAATTCCACAGGCTCACCACTGTCTGGGTGAAGAAAGCTCTTCTCACCTCAGTGCCTAACTGGTTTACTCCATGTGCTTTGATGGTGGTCCTGGACATGCCTGTCATCAGGAACATCCTTCCTGCATCTACCCTGCCTTGTCCCTTAAAAAAAGGATATACTGACAACAGAGGCAGTTCAAAAGAGATTCATGAATAAAGGGTTGACTTATCAAAAATGGCTAAACAGGTGAGACATTTATTCATTAGAGTTCAGAAAAATGAAGGGTGATCTTATTGAAGCATACAAAATTCTGAGGGGACTTGTTAGGGTAGATGTTGGGATGACATTTCCACTAAATGAAGGAATAAAGGAGAAAGAACCAAGAACAGTAAAGCACAGGAACAGGCCCCTGGGTCCATCAAGCTTGTGCTGACAAATGACACCTATCTAAACGAAAAGCCCTTTGCTTCTATGTGGTCCGTATCCCTCTATTCTCTGCCTGTTATGTGCCTGTCAAGCTATCTCTTAAACATGGCTATTGCATCTGTTTCTACCACCTCCTCTGGCAGTGTATTCTGGGTACTTACCACCCTCTGTGTAAAACAAAAACTTGTCTCTCACATCTCGTTTAAATTTTCCCCCTTTCACCTTAAACCTATTTCCTCAAGTAATTGACAGGTCTACCCTAGGAAAAAAGACTTTGAATATCCATTCTATCCGTGGCTCTCATAATTTTGTAAGCCTCTATCAGATCGCTTCTCAGCCTCCGACATTCAAGTGAAAACAAACCAAGTTTGTCCAATTTCTCCTCATAGCTAATACCCGCCAAACCAGGCAACATCTTAGTAAATCCTTTCTGTACCCTCTCCAAAGCCTCCATGCCCTTCTAGTAGTGTAGCAACCTGAACTGTAAGCAATATAGCAAATGTGGCCTAACTAGAGTGCTATGATTTGCCAATTTTTATACTCCGTGTACTGACTGATGAAGGCAGGTATATCATACACTTTCTTGACCATCTTGTCCACATGTTGTGTCTTTCAGGGAAGTGTGGACCTTTTTGCCTAGATCCCTCTGTATGTTAATGCTTCTGCCATCTCCTGTATGTTCAGTACCCCCCCACCCTGCATTAGATCTTCCAAAATGCATCACTTTGCATTTGTCTGGATTAAATTACATCTGCCATTTCTCCATCCAAGTCTCTAGCCTATTGATATCTTGCTGTATCCACTGGTAACCCTCCTCACTATCTGCAGCTCCCTCAATCTGCAAGCTTGCTAATCAGACCACCTACATTCTCCTCCAGATCATATATATAAATAAAAAACAACAGGGGTCCCTGTTCCCTGTGGAACACTATTGGTCACAGATCTACAGTCAGAAAAACACCCTACCCTCTCTCTTCTATGACCAAGCCAGTTCTGTATCCAATTTACCAGCTCATCACAGATCCCATGTGACTGCACTTTCTGTATCAGCCTGCCATGAGGGACATTGTTAAAGGCCTTTCTCAATTTCATGTAGACAACATCTCCAGCCCTGCCCCCACAATCATCTTTGTCACTTCCTCAAGAAGCTCAAATAGGTTTGTGAGACATAACCACGCTGCCTTTCACTAATAAGTCCTACTCCTGCTGCAATGTTTTATGTTCCTTTGTTCTCCATCTCCCCATCTAGTTTCCACAATCCTTACTATCCTTGTTTCAATAAAAGTCTATCATTCTCATCTTTGAAATGTTATGCTTCCCTAGCCTCTGCACTGTTTATGAAAGAGTTTCAGATTTTGATCGTGGCCAAATGCTTTTTAACAGCACCATTGAATGGCCTGTCTTAAATTTCAAGGTTATTCACCTCGTTCTGGACTCTCTCAGCTGCAGAAATAGCTTATCCATATTCTGCCAAACCCTTAATTATTTTAATCATCCCAATTATACCAATCCTTAATCTTCTGCATTTAATCAACATAAGCCTTGTCTGTACAGCCAATTTCTATAATTCACTTTTAGTTGCCGTATTTTTCAGGTGAATCTATGCTATATTTCCATTAAGGCTTTTATACAATTTGTGAGATGTGATGTCTAGGATTCAATGGAGTGTTCTAGAATTCTGCACAACTACAATATATCTTTGACCCTTTAGATACCGGCCCTCTTACAACAAAAGCCAACAATCCACTGACCTGTCAAGTTGTTTTCTGTTGCTGTCTAGTAAGTTTGAGATACCTGCACTTGGACTCCAAAATCACACTCTCTCACTGTTCACTCACAGTTCCTAGATTTTTATCCTGTTTATAAAATTATATAACTTTCATTAATCTGAAGTGCATTTTGCAGATTGAACATTTTTTTTCTTATTCACTCAATCTATCAATATCCTTTTGTAATATTTTGTACTCATCTACATTACTTACTGTATCAACTATCTTAATGTTATCAACAATAATTAGAAGCACAGCTCTATCTTCCTTTATGTAAGTATTTTTTGTATATAGTGAAAAGTTGTGTCCTCAGCCCAAACCTTGGGGCAACACAAGCCACATTCTGCTTCTGTGTATGTAACATTGCCTTTGTACTCTGTCTCCTAACTAATTCTCTGTTCAATACAATAGGCTGCCTTCTTTTGTTTTAATGGTTGCTTTTATTCAACTTTGCCTTTTGGAATGTCATATTAATAAAATCCACAGGCACTACCAATTTCACCGCATTTGTCAAGTCCTCAAAAAGCTCAACCAAGATCATGAGATTTGACTTAGCCTTTCTAATCAATTCATATATCCCTAATACTCAATCACATTGTCCATAATTATCAATTCTATGAATAACATTAGACGAGTAAGTCTATAATTTCCTAGGTTACCTCTACCACCCTTTGTAGTGAGGTGCCATTGGCAATAGGAAATCATTAGATCCTGATGATTTGTCCATCCTTAGTAACGAGTTTTGTCGTTGACATGGTTTTTGCTATATTGGTTCTAGTTTGTCCCTTGATTTACATTAGTTTTCCTTGTATCTTTGGTATTTTATCTTCATATTATTCTGAAAAGAATAATATGAAGTAGCTATTTGGTAAATTTTCCATTTCCTGATTCCCAATTATAGTCAACCTGCCTCTGATTAAGGTACCCATGTTAATCAGAGTCATTGTCTTTCTCCAACTGTGTTTATAAAACTTTGAACATTGTTTTTGCTACTCTTCTCCAGCTTTTTCTTATATTTCTTCTGTGCTGCTTTTGTAACTTTTCTTCGTACGCTTTTGTTGATTTTTATATCGCTTCCAGTCTGGAGTATTGCTATTGTTCCCGTACTTTCTTTTCATACAAGTCTTTTAGTTATTTAATTGCTCACTTCTGTTGTTGACAGGGTTTGTTTCATTGTGCAAGTAGACTTCTAGTATACAGACATTTGTATACCAAAGACAAAATTGGCAGTATTGTATCGCCAGTTAGTGCTTCTGCCCGGCCCATTTTAGTCAATTTCTGCCTCATTCCTGCAGTGACAGCTTTGGCTAAACATGAGGCCTTGATTCATGACTAACCTTTTTGCCACCATCTTAATGTTGAATTCTACCATCTTTTATCACAGTTGTGTTCCCTTACTTTTAGTACATTGACTTGAGATTCATTATTTTGTATTAAGCCTAAAATGAAGGTTACGTTCGCTCAAGCTATTACACCAACTTGTATTTGTTTTTAATTATGTTTGTTTCTCAACTAATCCTGTACAAAGTTTGTATGTTTCTGATAGATGTAGTTTCTTTTGTAAAATGCTCCTTAACTTAAAAAGGTTAACAACAAATAGTTGAAATATGTTCTATTTGATTAAACTACCAGGAGAACATATTTGATTCAAAGCTTATCAGTTTCCTATCAATATGACCTTTCTGTTGCCTGAATTCTGTAGCTTATTAGATAAATCTGTTCTGATTTCCTTTGTGCAGAAATATAAAAGCGTCGTAATTCTTTGACCTACGGAATTGTTTTCCTTTTCTTCACAGGATTGTATTTCACTGGGGTCTGGAGAAATTCCAGTGAGTGAACACCATTCCTTTGTGCTTTACCACAACAATAGCCCGAGGTGGGCTGAGCCGCTGAAGCTTCCTATTCCAGTGGATAAATTTAGGGGTGCACATATCCGCCTTGAATTCAGGCACTGTTCCAGTAAGCACCATTACATCATTGACTTATATATGCAAAGCTAAATACTGCGTTCCTGTCTGAACGGCAAGCATAAATGAAAAAAAAGGCTGTCAGATTTAATGTTGCCAGTCTGCTGAGGAATTATTTCAAATCAAGTAATGCATTTGTTATAGATCTCTGTACATGTTGTTTACTATCTTACGTCTCAGATGTATCGCAAATACACAGCAACTAGCATATAGGCCCCTTTCCAGTTTGTGTCAAAACAGTGCAGTCTACTAAAACATGGAAAGGATTAATATTTGATGGAAGGGTGTGTGGTATTCCTGTTATGGATTGATGTTCCAAGCTTAATAATACATATTTAAACAGTAATTAAACTACATTCAGTAACATAGGGCTGCACTTTTTTTTAGATAAGTATCAGTTTTGTGGAGTGTCATGGAGGCTTTTTCTGTGCATAGCTTAGTGTGGTCTCTCACTGCATCTTACCAAATATGCTTCATTACCTGTGTACCCTGCCCCTCTGGCGCCCCTTTCATCTGATTTTAGCCCAATTCTACTACTCTGTATTCGTGGAACAACTTGCCACTGCTGGGTGATCCCCGAATGGACTGGTGTCCCTGGCACTATGCTGCCAAACAAGCACTGTTAGTTTAGAGTTGCCCTCCACAGTTCTTGACATTTGTCCACGACATTGCAGCGAAGGGAAAATTGTTATCTTGCTTCTTAGTGGATGAGATCATGTAGAATTGTCATATCATCTTCCTCCAGGGCAAGCAGAGGAGGCCATGACACCAGACTCTGTCAGCCTGGCGTGTGGTTGCCACGCAGATCAGCCCTTCATGCAGTTTTACGCTCTCTCCCACTCCCAACACCACTAAGTCTGCATGCCCTCTGCTTTACCTATCACTTGCTGAGGATACCTCCCCACCTGCACCAAAAGTAACCACCAAAAGTGCCATCTACTTTCATCTGGCTTAATATTTGCCTCTTTCCCATTCCAGGAACAGAACTCCCCACAATAGGATGCAAAGAGTTCAGATGGGTGATGGGCTGCTCGTCGTTCAGCTCCTCACTCCTCTGTGGAGAGGATCCTCACTCTGACTACCCTGAGTGGCTGGCTGACCATGTCAAAGCCCCTGGCAGAGCCTACCCTTGACATGCTGTGCCAGGATCCCCACACCAAAGGCTATCGCTCTTGATTTGACTGAGGACTGCTGAGAACCATCTCAAGCCTTGGGTCTGTGCTAAATTGCACAGCACTACAGCAGTACAGTGAGCCTGATAGCTCTGGCTGAGAATACAATGCCCAAAGTTCTCAATTCAAAACAAAATTTGAGTCAAGGCATGCTTCATGGGTGCCCATCACATGTCCCCCGCAACCACAGACACTCTCATCAGAGAATGAAGGCACATCCCCGATCCACGTGCCAAGGAAGGGGAAGGCAGGAATTTTGTGAACAATGAGGTAGGTCCAGAATGAGTGAGCACTAAGAGAGCAAACAAACAGCCTGGAGGTGCATCCTGGCCCAGTCCGTGAACGGGGTGTGTGTCCCTGAGCACAAAATGTCCTTGCTGCACCACTGCAATGTGCCCCGAGGTGCAGCATTGAAGTACAGAAGCACCTTGGTACGAGGATCACGGATGTGCCCTCAGGGTTCTTGGAGTTTGGAACATACCAGATGAGAGTGTCCATGGTTGTGGGGGACATGTGATGGGCACCCATGGAGCATGCCTTGAGATTCTGTTGCATGGTGACCAATATGGAGGCTCTTCATAACCAGCAGTGAACAGATGTGGCCAGCTATTTGCTCTGATATTCATGAGGGCAATTGTCAGCACCCAGTTTACTCACGGGTTGTTGGTAAAATAGAAAACTGCATATTAATGAGGTGAAGCATACAGTTAATAAAGTTGTTAAACAGTAACAATCCTCAATTGGCAACTCACCACTGCTGAGCAGGAATCTCGCCTGAACACCCAGAACTTCGTTAAGAGATGTAGTGAGTTGTTCCCGATGCAAGATAGGCCTCAGTGGATTTCTGACATGATCATGCACATTTCTCACCATAGCCTCGATAAGATTCCTCCCACAGTTATACAACGCTTTAAAGAATAAATGTAGAAAAACGTCAGCAAAAATGAGGGGCTCTGGATTCCAAAAACAGTGAGTCACTGGGTTATTTGTGGTTGATTCTCAAATGTAAGAGTTTTAACAATTTGAATTGCTTTCACCTTGGCCCACTCCTTTAAAATGAAAAGCTGCAGACAAACTTTCATTTTGCTCATGTTTGTTCTGTTTTCCTCTGAATTTCCACGTCATTAAGGCTGGTGATGGCTGTCGTTCAAAAATTGGAGACAAAAACGTAGGCACTTTTTAATCTTTCTCTATGTGCAGCTCCTTCTCTGTGTTGACACAGATTTTGTTTTGAATTGAGAAAAAAATGGATGATGATTCAGTGAGTCCCTGTTTACATCTCATTTACATGATGTTTTAGGAAGGAGGAGTAATCTGTTTGGCACTCGGAAGAGAAATTCAAATTCTATTTTGGGATTATGTGATTTTTTTTAATCACTCCAAATTTAAATTAAAGCCACATCCCATGATAAAGGAATGTGCTGATTTTCAGAAAGGATACCAGACTTGAAACTAACAATGATGCTGGCAACAGCTTCAGTTACAAATAGGTGATGCCACTCTCTCTGCCAAGTGTAAACAAAATGGATGGCAGTTTATATATAGACGCCTCATTAATGCATTTAATTAAAATTACGAATTGGTTTGTGACAAATTTGGGAATTGTTTCTGCTGTGACTGTATTGGGCTTCATCATGTTACATCGTCTACAAGGAAGCATGTTGCTTTTTACATGAGAAACATTACATCAAAATGAATAATTCTTCCACAGTTATATCAGGAAACAGTAGTTCGGTTGCTGTCCTGTATTGACTGGAATTAAGTTGCTGAACAAGGGAGGGTTCTCATTTTCTCTTTTTGTCTGTGGCAATTGCTATTGCCAAAATTGTAACAACAAACTAAATTTGATAAAACATTAACCCTTTAGTATAATCGAGGTCATCAACGCAATGCGGAGACCACTTTTTCATGGAGGAAAACTATGTCTTAACCCTGGAAAATAACACAGCAGACCAAAATTAATTTAGCACTTCAAACACCAGTGGGAATCTCAGAGAAAAGGAAAGAACATTGGGGTTTTCTTAAACACAATTTGAGGGCCTAATAGACTCTCGGAATAGTTCTCTGCTTTTGCTGTTCTCAGAACAAACTGTTAAGACCCAGTTCTAATTCAAAATTTTTGCTTTTTATCAATTAGACTAACCTTCAGGTGGGAAATCTTCCCAAAGCCTCTTAATTGTGTTTTTTTTTATTTCCAGCAAAGGAAAAAGGAGAGAAAAAGCTTTTTGGGTTCTCCTTTGTTCCACTGATGCAAGAAGATGGCAGAACATTGCCAGATGGTATTCATGAACTCTTAGTCCACAAGGTAATTGCACATTGAGTATAATTGAATCATTAAGTAGTGTAATTGTACCTGGAATAAAATTGCAGTAAATCTTTATGGACAATACCAAGTGTTTGTCTCTGCCAAACCATCATTCAGTGGTTCCAAGCATCTTGCTGCAAAGGTTCTGTTGTGCTCACCAACACAGTGGAAATAATAAGGAAAGTGAAGTAGATATGTAAATACAATGATTTTGAAGTATTTCCTGACCACTGAATTTGGAGAGGAAGTAAAAATTGAGTCGCGATTTGCTAATTATGTATAAAGTTGTTCTGCACATAGTTCAAGTGAGCAACAAAACTGACAAATGTCGTTATGAGTTAAATTGATAGAGGGGCATAAAAAGTGATAATAATGTAAGAGACACTGGTTTGACACCCTACATAATATTGCATGTATTTATCATATTGGGAAAATATGATTGCGCATAATAGCATACCATGAAGCAGCCAGGATGCTGCCAAACTCAACTACCTTAATGAGAGAAAAGGATTGAGGAAAATGAATTTTGTACTAGCTGGAACAGAGTCTTAAGGTTTGCTCTATAATGTTTTGTAAGGCATCAATCAGTGAGAGGGAAACCTTATCAGCCTTTTCACTCACATGGCAATGCTCTTCACTAATTAGTGTCTGAAGATGAACTCAATGCTATGGGCATCCACAAATCCACATAAATTAGGTGCACGACCACTGACTTTCCAATCTATAATAGGTTCAGAGCTGGAGGGCACAATCAGGCACAATTCCAGTATAAATGTCAGGATTATGGCTTATGCATTGTGATGACTTTGGTAACAAAAACAGAAATTGCTGGAGAAAATCTGGTCTGGCAGCCTCCGTGGAAAGAAAGCAGAGTTAACGTTTCAAGTCCAGTGACAATTCAGAATTGAAGATAGCTAGGAAAAGATGGTATTTATGCTGAAGACAGGGAATGGAAGAAAGGAGTGAGTGGATAGGTGGAGATGGAGCCCAGAGTGAGGGAACAACAAAAAACAGAAATCCTAACAAAAAACAGAAATAGCTGGAGAAACTCAACAGATCCGGCAGCATCTGTGGAGAGAAAGCAGAGTCAGTGTTTCGGGGCCAGTGACACTTGTTCTAAACTGATTGTAGTTTAGAAAAGGTTGGTATCTATCCACTCCCAGCGTTTCCCCATCACCACCACCACCCCCACCTCCCACAGCACCTTCTCATGCAATCGGCTGCTCCTTTCTTTCCTCCCTCCTCACTATCCAATGTCCCGAATGCATCTTCCAGGTGAAACCACGATTTACTTGCACTTCACTCAATCTAGCCTACTATACTCGCTGCTCACAATGTGATCTCTTCTGCACTGGGGAGACAAAGCCCAGACTGGGCAATCGCTTTACAGAACACCTACATTCTGTCTGTTAGAAGTGTTTCCACTTTAACAAATCACCGTGTTCTCTGGTCAACATCTCTGCTTCGGGCTTGCTGCAGCTAAGTTCAGCATAAACTGATAGAACAACACCTCATTTTATGCTTGGCGACCCTGTAGCCTCCAGGACTCAGTATTGAGTTCAATAATTTTAGGGCCTGATAACCTCCTTCCGTGCCCTTCCCCCAACCCCCACACACCAGACTTTGTCTCATATGGGCTACTGTCTCTTCACCCAACCCATTTTCAATGGTCATCAATGGTCCATTTCTTTTTTCCTAGCTCACTTTTACCCATTCCTTTGTCTGCCCAACTGCTGTTTTCTCTCTCTCTGGGCTCCCTCTCCACCTATTGGTAACTGCTCTCCCCTCCCCCATGCCATCTTCAACATGTACACCAACCATTTCCCAGCTACAGTCAGTTCTATAGAAGGGTCACTGGATCCGAAATATTGACTCTGATTTCTCTCCACAGATGCTGCCGGACTTGCTGAGTTTCTCCAGCTATTTCTGTTTTTGAGAGAGAGAGAGTAACAGTTAAGGAGACAAAGGGATAGGTAATAGTATGCTCAGGAGAAAGAAAAGCTGATAATGGGGACCATGAATCGATGAAAATGGGTTTGCTGCGCTGAAAGCAACCAAAATCATGACAGGGCCTTGAGCGTGGGGGTAGATAAAAGGCATGGAAGAACGTGTTTGTCTCCAAAAATTTTTGAACTCTACTTTGGTGACTTTGATGTTCTATTATCAGTGACATTGACCTGTTGCCAAAGTTATGATTACAAAATAATGAACGCTACACATTGATCTAGACACACTGGAATTATGATTCCCAACTAATTCACATAACAAATCTCCAAAAAAATCTGCACCTCTGTTAACCGATGCGAACGTGTCCTAGATACACATTCCAGGTGATTTTAATTACCTGCGGTGATACAGTTTGACAATAGTGCAAAATTTCCTGTTATAACATGTCAAGTTGGCAAAGGCTAATAAAATTGACAAATTTCTGTTTTGCAGTGTGAAGAAAACACCAGCTTTCAGGACCCTGCTCGCTACCTCAAACTTCAGTATTGTAAAGGAAATCTCCATGGCAACAGTCAACCAGTCAAAGCTTCCAAGGAGACTTTTTGGATCTCGTCATTTCTGTGCTCGACTAAACTCACTCAGAATGGTAGAAAAAAGGAATGAATATACTTTTTGCTTTAAGTTCTTTTCATTTGGCTGTGTTTGTAGCTCAGTTTCTGTCTACTGACATATTGAAAAGAGTTCAGATAGTGCTAACAACGATGATTCTAGAAGTTGGGTCTTCAAGTTATATTGAGTGGTTTGCAGAACAGAACTTGTACAATTGGAGAGGATGTAATAAAATTCTAAAAGATTCAGGTTATCAGATTTAACTGCCTTTACACTGCTCAATATTAATATTTGCCAAATTAAATGACTCAGCCATCTGACACAAAATGAAGTATATGAAAAAATAGTAAAACTCCATCCATTTGCACATATTATGACAGAATATGTTTGTTTGCAGACAGTGACGAATTGTGCACTGCGTTAACTTTCTTATTTGTGATTTGATTAGTGGCAGATCTGTAAATTCTATGTTTACTTCAAATTCGTCACTCTCTTATGAAAGTGGTGTTGGGGGTGTGAAGATGGGGAATACCTTACTAAACCAAAAGAGACCCTGTGGTGATGGTACTCCTACAGTAGGATATGCTGTTTATTGACAGTGATGACAAAGAAACAAATAGTTGCTTGATAGGGCAGAATTATATTGGTGACAAGCAGGACAGGAGCGCAAGAAAGTCAAACCTCAGAGAAATCAACCATTGGTACTGCATGGAAACAGGGTAGTGATTGGATAGCCAGTGGACTCTAATTATTAGAAGTGTTGCCATGGAGAATGCACCAGGGACTGGCAGTTGGCTGCGAAGCTATTGTTTAAACTTAAACTGGACAAGTCGGCTCTGACTGATTAAAACATTGCCTAAGGGAATTAACCAGAGGCTGACAGTTTCCCCCAAGCTTTTGTTTAGTTGAAAAAGATGCAATGTGTGAATGTACTCTTTCTGTTTGCAAACGACTGGGCTGTGCATGAAGTATCTATGGGCTCTAGCAAGCATAAGTGAGCTAAACTGCAAGCCTGATGAATAATCTTAAATTAGTTTTTAGTATAATCCTTAACGTAATCAGAATTGTTTAGTTAGTGCTATCTAATCACAGAATCACATCTAATGTTAGGCAGTAAGTCCTGTGTTTTGCAAGCACAGATTGGTTGATATAGTCAGTACTCTGCCTGTTATGAACAGCCAAAGGAACATGTTATTTCATATGATCCACTCTTAGGATGTACGCCTACATATCTAGCCCCACACCAGCACTGAAATTCATGTTGCACGTTACTTATTTTATGGCGTGAATGAGAAAATGCTGATCCAAGACGAAAGCTCTGAAGCCTGAGCAGCCCCACAGGAGTGCCAGAAAGGAAGACAGTTTGGATCTTGTCTTTTCTGTGCTCTACTAAGTTCACTCAGAATGTTAGGAAAATGGAGTATATGTGCTTATTTTGCTTTAGGTTCTTTCATTTGGCTGTGGTTGTGTACCCCACAAGGGTCAGTATACGAAACTAATATATGGCTGAGGGTGCAAGATCCCAGCTTCCACCCTTAGGATAGTGAGCTCGATTTTGGTCCTGATGTTGAGGTCCCAAAGCCCATTATAAATTCAGCTGATGGTTTTATACCGCATTCCAATTTTGATTTATTTTTAACAACACTCATTGAATTTTGAAAGCAAGAAAATCTTGTTGTTGCAGCGCTAATTGGATCTGCGAGTAAGTAGCTAACGTCTACCTTCTAAATCTGATAAAGGATCACAGGGTCAGCTTTCAGTTTCCTTTCTCCACAGCTTGTGCCTGAACATTGTGTCTCTAGCACATTGCTTTATTTATTGTGATAAAAGCTTGTTTTCAACAGTTGCACATCTATATATAAGCAACACTGTGCTTAGTTTACTCGCACCTAAGTACTTTTGATTTGAAAGTAGAAACCAAATTTTAATTTTAACTTCTACAATTACACAGGACTAAAATAATTATAATGTTTGTTTGTTGGCAGTTTAACCTTTTTTGTACTCTGACTTTTAACATTTTTACTTTTTTCAGGAGACTTGTTGGATTTTTTGAAGTGGAGAGCCCACCCAGAAAGAATATGTGACATCCTGTCAAAATTCAAAGATATCGATGGTGCAGAAATAGTCAAGGTAGAAAGCATGTTGTAGTTTGGTATTTCCCCAGCAGAATATGGAAGATGACCCATGATTTATTGGGAAGACCTGTGATTCTAAATTCTCCTTCAAATTCCTTTTCTAGTTTCTGCAAGATACATTGGATGCATTATTTGGAATTTTGGATGAAAATCCACAAAAATATGGATTGAAGGTTTTTGATTCATTGGTGAGTATTTTAGTTATTTCACTTACTTCAGAACAACTATGTGAGGTGATGTGCAATTGTGAGCCAAGTAATCCATATTCTATATGCTTCTAACAAATGACACTCCTTTGCTTTAAATTGAAATGTAATTTGCAAGTAATTTTAACAAAAATGCCAATTATTTTGTCTGTGTTCGGAGGGTGTAAGATTATCATAAAAAAATAAATTGTGCATGATATATATATAAATGCATTCATTGCACTTCCCTTTGTCCCATTGTATCATCTACCTTTCTCCTGAGACACTATTTCCTGACCTCTGAACAGTTTAACATTTTAACTGTAGAAATCAACTTGTCCAAACAAATTTCCAAAAACAGAGTCATACTGGACTTGAAATGACAACTCTGTTTCTCTCTTCACAGATGCTGACAGCCTTGTTGAGTTTCTCCAGTACTTTGTTTTTGTTTTGAATTTCCTGCATCAACAGTATTTTACTTTTATTTAATTGACTGAAGTGTACCCCATTTAGAATGTCTTTGTATGAATATTTTTGCCTCTCATGCAATTGTCTATTGCAGGTTCATATAATCAATTTGCTGCAGGACATCAAGTTTCAGCATTTTAAGCCAGTCATGGATACATACATAGAAAGCCATTTTGCTGGAGCATTAGCTTACAGGTACTGCCCAGTGATTTTGCTTCCTCATTTTCATTGTGTTGTATTTTCTCTGGGTTTCTTGTATTTAGAGAATAGTGTCAGATGTTCTCTTCTGGCTTTTTATTTATTATGCCTTAAAATGAATTCCCTATTTGAGTAGTCAAAGAATCCAATATACCCACCAGTGTGTGGGAAGTACTGTCAAATACCTCTGTGAGATGTTTCGTAATATCATGTTTTTTGTCTTCCAAATACTTGTGAGCCTTTCATTTTAACATTGTTTGGGAGTAGTGGTACCAGCATTGTACGTGTATAATGTTCAAATGAAGTTTCAAAGTCAACATAAGATGCTCTAAAACTTCTTTATCACATGAGTAGACCAGTCTATTTGCCTGATGATCAAATTTATGGCTAGTAGCGCATTGCTACAGTGTTGTGATTGCAACCTCATACGTGCACAGTCTTCACTGGCTTCACTACTGACCTGAATTTTCTGCAGTGTAAATGGGGCCTTTGTGTTTATACAATCCATTTGATGGATTCTTCTCCATTGTGTTGGCATAACTAATACACTGTGTCTCTTGACACCCCCAAAAGGTTTCCATTGTACATGTGGAAAGTTCTGCACGTTCACACTGAAACGCCCTGCCAGTTCAAAAGAAATAATGGCAGCACTCAAATAAGCGCAATAAACATGAACGAATGGGTTAGAATGATGTCACTGGCAGTACTGGAGGGGGTAATGTGCATCTGTGCTTTGAAAATGCATGCTGAGAGCATTTTGGGGATATCAGCAGAAATTCTCAACTATATCACAGTACTGTCTCAATAAACCCTCTAAGCCAACTCTCAGCTATAGTTATAGGATCATAAGAAAGTGGAGCAAGGGTGGGCTATTTGGGCCCGCAAGCCTGCTTTGCCACTCAATTAGATTAATGGCTGATTTCATACTTTAACCTGCACTATCTATGATAGGGAGGTGATGGCTCAGTGGAATTATTGCAGGACTGTTAATCCAGAGAGCCAGGTAATGTTCTGGAGAACTAGATTCAAATCCCGTCATGGCAGATGGTGGAATTTGAATTCAGTTTAAAAGAAATCTGGAATTAAGAGTGTAATGATGACTATTAATCCATTGTCAATTATCAGGAAAAAAACCCATCTGGCTCACTAATATCCCTTAAGGAAGGAAACTGCCATCCTTACTTGGTCTGGCCTACATGTGACTCCAGACCCACAGCAATGTGGTTGACTCTTAACCGCCCTTTGGGCAATTAGGGATGGGCAATAAATGCTGGCCTAACCTCCGGTGCCCTCATCCTGTGAATGAATAAAAAAAAACTATCGCATACCAGCCATACAAGGGTACAATCCCATATTCCTTGATCTTTTTATTATCTATTAGACTTCTCGCTTTCTCCCTTGTACATATTCAGATTGCTCAGTTAGGTTTTCAACAAAAGAATTTTGATTTTCTCAAAACACGCCACATAATTGTAGATCATTAAAAGGCGTCTAAAAAATTTCAGATGAGAGCAGTTTAACTTTCCCCAGTGAAAATGCTGTGTCAGTATCAACATCGAACTTATGTAGCTGGAATGCTACAGGTCGAAATTCTGTACGCTGAGTGAAAATGAATTCACATAGACAATTGTTAAATTTGTAGACACCAAAATGAGACCACGCTTTTCTAAATAAAGGTCATAAAAAGTGGAGTTGCTTTTGAAAGCATTATCGTATTTGGTTTTTGAAAGTTGGTGATAGAGATGTAGTTTACCCTTTTTCACCAGCAAAAAGAACTAAGGAGGAAAATGCATACATTTTAAAATCAACATTCATATAACACCACGATGCTTTAACTGTTACAGGGACCTTATAAAAGTGCTGAAACGATACATTGATCGATCAATAGAAGCAGAGAGACAGGAACATATTCAGGATGTTTTGAGGGTAAGTGTTGTATGCACTAATAAATGTTCATATTAAAGATACATCAGGATTTCAATCTTTTCAGTTCACTACTGCAGTGACTCTAGGGATGTAGTGCAGTTCATAAATATTGCAATTATTTGCAGCACATACAAGTGAAATAACAACTCTTGCGGTTCAGAGATAAGATGCAAAACTTATAAACCAAAGATCTAGATATTGTATTAAGAATAATGGTGCCATCAATCCTCAATATAATTGAAGGGTAAGTTTCAATCAACTTGTGGTTTGCAGATTAAACGCAAACATCAGAATGTTGCTGCTTGTTTTGACTGTTACTATACATGCTTTGTGCCACTGGTATTTGAGGATATGAATGTCACTTGCTCAGTTGACACCCGTGAAATACGCAATTATCCATTCAAGTGCAAATGAATTTTTAACATTATACTCAATCATATTTATTACTGAGCAGCTTCTCTGGCACAGAAAAGTAACTTATATAATGTGCAGTCTCAGATTGGAATCGGCATTGGAGGTATGGAAATATAAGGAATTGTTTATAACTTTCTCCTTCTGTCTCTATCTCGTCTCTCTTTCTTAATTTCAATTTTCTTTCCTTCTCGCTCTCATTTTATCTACATGGTTTTACAATGATAGGGAGCTCTATAATGTGAAAACCCTATCCAAATATCACCTAGAGAATGCTATCCAAATCGGAAAGATCTGACATCCTAAGCAAATCTAGTATATAGATTATTACTAGCTTATGTCAGACTAACAAACACTATTTAGTGATTGTAATCACTAGAAAACCATTTGATGCAAGAGTCTTGTTTGCAGTTGTCTTCAGTGATTTTGTTTAAAGTTTTTTCTTAAGTGTGGGAAACATTGTTCAAATAATGACATTGAAATATGAACATTGGTGTCCCCTCGTATTGAGTGCATCTGCAAGTTTAAATGTCCTATTATTGAAGATGAAGAGGTGTGGGACTGGATTTTATGTACCTCTATCTGACACTTTTGAACAGGGAAGGTGGCTATAAAATACATCAGGTGGCTTGCTCACTCCCCTCCTGCACATCCGCATAATACACTAGGCAGGCAGGCAGTGAAACTGGCAGCCTGCTTACCATATTTAAATAAATCATTCAGGGTCATTTCGACTTGTTAACAGGCGCATTGACCTGAATAATGTGCTGCCCATGCTCTGATACACTTCATGCAGTCAGTCAAACAGGAGTGGGCAGACTGTTTTTATTGGTCTGCATGAAAAAAGGTGGGATGTAGGGGGGACACTTTCGGGACACATTGTGATCTCCCAACTTATCCACTTCCTTCTGCACTCACTGTCTGACACTGCTATTCCACACTCCTCCCTGGGCTGTGGGGTTCCTCCTCATCCTGAAATTCCAGGACTTAGTCTCTTGAAGTGGACATGATCCTCTTTGAGCAACCTCCTGCATACCTGACAACACCCACTACTAAGCACTGGCACTATTGGAAATGATGGAGCTGCTGGTCAGCGGCTCCTGAGAGTGGTTGTTCTTCCCACTCTCAAATGCTGGTTCGATTCTCCAGCAATTAGCCCACTGTCAGCATGTCCTGCCTGTGAGGCAGGCACTCTCAGCAGCAGGTAGCATCCAGCTGCTTTCCTTGCAGGGGAGAGAGCAGTCTATATCCTCTTACCAGACAATTGGGCTGCTCTCTCAAAAGAGAGAAAGACAACTGGTAGTGGTTTAACCTGAGGAACGCTATCCCTCAGGTGTGGGGAGACGTTGAGAAAGAGGGTCCTTCATGCTAATCTCTGCTGGTGCAGGAATTGAACACACACTGTGTTGGCATTTCTCTGATTTGCAAACCAGCCAACCTACCCCCTCATTATTAAACATCAATGCATTGGGTAAGATTCCGCGCACCTTAATTAAACCTATAGAAAGTCCAGCTTGAACAGATCCACTGTATGATTCCAAGATATTGAATGAATCCAGGAATTACATTTTCATTTATGAAGACTTGGACACCTCCGTTATTAATTATTATTAATTAATTATTCAGCAAGTAATTGTTAGAATATGAATTATGAATAATGACAGCTAATTAATAGATTAATTAAAATTAATTAAAAAGGTGTCAGCCACTGGACAATAAGTCATTTCCATAAAGCAACAAGTTATGAATTTTAGGTTTGTACTAAAATGACATGGGTCAATTTATTATTGCTGTTGTGTGAACCTTTTGTTTTCTGTTGTTTCAATAGTTTTTAAATGGAACATGTACAATAATTTCACAGCTATATAACTAACAGTTGTCTAATTCCAATTATAGGCACAGGAATATATATTTAAATATATAATTCATTCCCGAAGCCTATACACTCTTGCAACTGGTGGACAGAATGAGGAAGAATTTCGAAGCAGTATTTATGAATTATTCCAGTCAGTGCGTTACTTCCTGTCTATTGAAAGCCAAGGTTCCTCAATCATTACACAGACACAGGTCAGCCAACGTGACATCTTTAACTTGTATTTATATGATGTGGAGGTGCTGGTGTTGGACTGTGATGGACAAGGTCAGAAATCACATGACACCAGGTTGTAGTCTAACAGGTTTATTTGAAATCACAAGCTTTCGGAGTGCCACTCCTTTGTCAGTTGAGGTCAGGTGAAGTGACTTCAACTGACAAAGCAGCAGCACTCCAAAAGCTTGTGATTTCAAATAAACCTGTTAGACTATAACTTGGTGTCGGGTGACTTCTGACTTTGTATTTATATCATGCTTTTCATCCAGGAAAACTTCCCTGGATGCTTCACAGGAGTGTTACCAAACAAAATAATCAGCACAAGGTGACCAAATATTTGGTCAAAGAGAGGTGTTGTTAGAAACTTTTTAAATGAGGAAAGGGAACGGATGTTTTAACAGGATGAATTCCAGAGGTTTGGACCTAGGCAAGGACAGATGCTGACCAGTGGTGAGATGATTAAAACCATTAGAGGGATATAACTGGAGAGCACTGATGTTTTGGAGGGTTATAGGGTTAGAGGGCATTTCAGACGGGTAAAGATGGGGCTACAGAGACATTTTGGAAAACAAGGATGAAAATTGTAAAAGCAAGGCATTCCGTTACTGGCAGTCCATGTTTAACGTTGCTCCTTTCAGCACTATTTTGCTTTAATCACATTGTCATTAGAACCAGAAATCTCATTGAGCATCATCTGATGAGTTTTGACATTGTAAACTGCCGTACATTACCTGAGTTGATTGCTGAACTTTGGGTGGCCTGTCTCTGTGCCACACCACTGCTTGTTGTCTGCTTCAGGGAGCCCTCCACTCCCTTCCCAGGCCCAGACCCACCACTGAAGCTGCTGCTTACCATTGGTCATGCTGCAGCCACCACCTGAGAGGCTGTCATCACCACCAGCACCCAGACCTGGCACAGCTGCCTCTCCGACAGGGTGCCAGACCCTCATCCATGAAGCCTGCAGGACACCAGCCACAACTTAGCTTAGGGGCAACCTTCCCCTCGCTCCCCCCAAAGTCTGCAAGTCGCTGGTCACACTGAGCTGGGCAGCAGCCCCTCCCATCACGCCCAATGAGATACCAGCGGGAGCTCGTTCGGCACACATCCAGCAGTATATCACAGTGGAGCTGCCAAACTCCATTGGACAAGAGTAGCTGGTACCCCCTCAAGCGAACAAGTAATAGACACAGCAGGAAGCCTGGAGCTCAATGAGGAAGGGCCTGGTTGCCAGCACAGACTTCAGGCAGTTAGTCTCACAGTGGAGGAATGGGGATACTGTCAGTGGAATATTCCGTTTTTCTTTCATGTCTTTAAATCCTTTCATTTTTGACATTACATTTACCAGCTTAGGAAATTAGCTCTTTAAAGTACAGGTGGTACTGTGTATCAATTTAGAGGGCACAGGCATGATGTTTTAAAATATTTTTTCTGCTGAGGAAGACCCTCTGAAACTGGATTCCAGTTTTTTTCTTTGGTTCCTATGTGAATCAACGTTATGCTTAAAGTTGTGATTTTCAGGAACGCCACTTCAACTTTATGCAAGGACACCCTGTATCAGCTCGCATGGGTCAGTGAGCAGAGAGGTGATGGGTGAATGGTTTTGAGTTAGGACTTAGGCAGCAAATTCTGGATGACAGGTTTCCAAAGGGTAGAATATGGGATTTGGCTAGGATTACACTGGAAAAGTCAAACTAGAAGTAGCAAAGATATAAATTTGGGTTCAGAAACAGGGTGACGAAAGTAATATCCAGACGTGAGAATATGTGGTCTTGGTGATGCTCAGATATGTGTTTGCATACTTATCTCATGATCAAGTATTAAATGAGGGTTGCAAACTGTTTTAACAGTTGGCCAGGAGAGAGATGGAATTTGCCTTTAGGGAGCAGAGTTTGTCATAGTGATTGAAGACTTTGGACTTCCCATTTTTTTTTGTATGGAAGAAATTTCTGCTCATCCTGCATTGATTATTGGATAAGCAATGTTGAGACAGTGGAGGCTGTGGTGATTGTAATGAGGTCAGCCAAGTGGACCTCATAGAAAATGAGTTCCTTGATTGGGGCTGTTAATCTGGTCCAATCAGGGAGACCTGGCTGAAAGATAAGAACAGGAGTTTCAGACATCCTGTCATTCTAGAAGCTGGCTATTAGGGAGTTGGATCAATGGCAAGGACTTCCCACGTGTAAATATAGGGTGACAGGATACCGCCCTCTTTGGAGTTATTTCAGAGGCATTGAAGGAGCCTGTAGTGAGGTGGAGTTACACGTTTCAGCCTGTGTCCAAGCTGATGTAGTTTGAAAGGATGTTACCAAGGGGGAAGAATATATTTGAGAAATAGGAGGGGACATCGGAAGTTACAGTGCCGGAACAGGCAGAGAGACGAGTGCAGGTGATTCTCTGGTTACAATAAGATAAGATGGAATCAGGTGAATGCAGCCTCACCCAGCTGAATAGTTTAAGTCAGCCAGAGTGTATCCCTGGCATATAAGTAAATTAGAAATGAATTATATGCTGTTCCGAACTGGAATTAAATTAGAAAATATTGAAAAGTTCATGGATCTTCACTGATGCAGCTAATGGGATGGTCTGGGATTGCTGCATTTCATCCACAATTTACTGAAAAGCTGTAGCAAAATGATGTTCTAAGAGTACCAAAAGGTGGCTTTTGTCACATAGGAAGGTGCTTTCTGATGAGTTTTAAAACACTTCTTTTCTCCTCGCGGGGATCTATAATGTATTCTTGATATCTTTAAGCACTTCTTTAGGTTCACATGAAAATCTTCCACAACTGGTTTTACTGAAACAGACTGCACCTATTTTTGCATCCAAAGATATTGATGTCTGGTTAATCAAATTTGTTTAAGTGTTTTAATGTCATTATTTAAAGTCAAGAGAAGCAAGTGATGGCTATTAATTATCTGAGCATTGACACAGCTGCGGGATGAGCAGGATAAGACTGAGCAAGTCCATAGAGACTCTACAAAACGAACAATGTATGGGTCTTGGTTTTAATCTCACCAATCAGCTCAGATTCTGTTAGCAAAAGAGAAACTTAAAGGAGGAGTGTGCTATGAACGCCACACTTTGCTCAAGCCTTGGCTGGTAACATGGATTTCCACTTGATTTATGATCATTCTAATGTGCTGACATAGGTGAAAGGGATTCCCAGGAAATTTCAGTATAACTCACTAACAGAAAGATTTGTTGGAAATCCTGAGCAAGTCCTCCATTCTCCAAGTTGAGCAAAATGTAAAATTGATGCTCATGAGCCAGTACCTCATTTTGTACCCCAAACAATTTCCTTTGAATTTAAATAAAATCAAGCAGAGTGGAAAGAACAGCTCCTCATTCAGCAGCACTTGTTTTGTGGTCACTGTCCCCTTGTACTGTTATTGTTGTTTGGTGTTCAGCTTCGGCTGAAAAGTGGCAAATAAGTTTGACGCCACTTACATGCCAGTCAATAGCTATCTTTAATATGAGACAAGCTAACCATTGCCCCTCGACAGCAGTGGGTGTTACCGTCACTGAATCCTCCACTATAAAATCCTGGGGGTTACCATTGACTAGGAACTAAACTTGACGAGCCATATAAATACAATAGCTGCAAGAACAGGTCAGAGGCTTGGAATCCTGCAGCAAGCAACTCACCTCCTGACTCCCCAAAGCCTGGTCACCTTCTACAAGTCACAAGTCAGGAGTGTGATAGAATACCCCCCACTTGCATGTATGAATGCAACTCCAGCAACACTTGGGATACTTGACACCATCCAGGACAAAGCAGCTGGCTTGATTACTTCCTTAGACTGCACCTCCCAAACCCACAATCACTTCCATCTCAAAAAAGAAGGGCAGCAGTTATATGAGAACACCACCACTTCAAAGTTCCCTCCAAGCTGCACGCCATCTTGACTTGGAAAATTTCCTTCAGTATCGTTGAGTCAAAAGCCTGGAATTCCCTTCCTAACTGTCTAGCCACAACACATGGACTGAAGCAGTTCAAGAAGGAAGCCCACTGTCACCTTCTCAAAGGCAACTAAGAATAAGCAATAAAGGCTGTCCAGCCAGCAACACCCACATCCCCAAGTGAAGAAAAAAAATTTTCAATGACCTATTTCACCTCCAATCCATTATTCTGTTGTGAAATTCCAGATGCATGTCCTTTAATATTAAAAGATATGGTTGCTCTTAATTCTCGAAATGAATGATTCAATCATCTACCTGTACATTTTGAATGCTCCTTTTGTTTGTGAGCAGTCACCATAAAATGCCAACAATTGGGCTTTCATTTTCTAACTATACAGAAATTTACATTTGATAGTTTGACTTGCATTTTCTTTTCTTTTATTTATCTAGCATTGAAAAGATTAGTAAATTTGAAACTCCATTTTGCATGAGCTTGAGAAATCCTATAAATATTGGGAGTCATCGGGTTGAAATTTCCTGTAGGCTTTGGGAATACTGAAGTCAGTATTGAGTGGCATCCCATAGCCTGCACTTCTCTGCGTAACTGCGCAATTTTCTTGCAGGCAGCCTCCTTATATCAGCAGCATAAGAATGTGGCGCAGGCAGCCTGATGCTGTCATCTCAGTGAGTAGGCAAGCAACCCTGAGATTCAGCACCCTCCCCAAGAAAACCGTGTGTCTCAACATAGAATATCCCTTGTTCCTCCCTCAACATGGAGGCTTATGTTTAAAATTAAAGTTATCAAGGGTGAAGCCTTTAGGCCTCTGAAAAGCAGAGAGGAAACCTCCCCAGGCGTATGTTTCGGCCACAGGTGTGGTCTTTTCTATTGACAACCCACTCTTTAGGGGAAAGATTCTTTTCCCTTGTGGGAGATTCTAGGATGACAGGACATAATCGCAGAATAAGGGGTTGCACAGTTGTGACAGAAGCGAGGCATTTCTTCTCTGACGGCAGTGAATCTGTGGAATTCCTTACCAAAGAGGGCTGTAGAGGGGTCATTAAGTATATTCGAGGCTGAGATAGACAGTGTTTTAATCAATAAGGTAATCAAGCGTTAAGGAGAAAAGGCAGGAACGTGGAGTTGCAGATTATTAAATCAGCAGTGACTGCATTGAATTGTGGAGCAGACTCAATGGGATGAATGGCTTACTTTTGCTCCTATTACATTTGGTCTTTACAGCATGGAGTTTCTGGTTCCAATGGTCTCACCAGGTTGCCTCCATAGAGACGGTGGCCTCCATATACAGTGGGATACCATTTTGCTGATTGCAAAATGCTGACATGCCCACAGAATGGGCCATAATCAGATTAATTAACTGCAAAACTCCATGGTGCGGACATTGAATTTGGGTTGCCATGCACCGTGACCCATGACCTTAAACCATAGAAGAAGTTCAAGCTGTAACAATTTAAACCAGGGCGGGGCTGGGAAAGGAAGAATGGGGTAAAGGAAGGAAGCTAAGTGCTAAAGCGAAGGAATGTGACATAGTGAAAGGCAGGAGCACTTAAATTATAAAAAGAATGATGATACAAGATAAAAAGAGGTTGTAACAGGACAAGTAAAGAAACAAAAGATGGGTTTGGAGGAGTTGCAAATGAATATGGGGTCAGCAATCATGATCTGCAATTATTAAGTTTAGTGTTGAGTCTGGAAGGATGGAAATAATCGAAATTGAAAATGAAGTGCTGTTCTGCAAACTTAGATCAATAGGAGGCAGAGGACAGCAATGTCAGAGTGGGAGTGAGATGAAGAATCAAATTAGCCAGCAATTGGAAGCTCAGGATCAATCATGCAGTCTGAACTGAAATATGCAGCAAAGCAATCACCTATTCAGTACTCAATATCCCAAGTATAGAGGAGGTTACATCACAAGTTGCGAATGCAGTATCCTAAACTGAACATAGAGCAATTAATTGCTGTTTGCCTGGTGCTTAAGGTGCTGGATCATGGGAGGGAGGAGGTGGTGAGCAGAACGATGCAACTGTTTCTGCACTTCTAGTGGTTCAAGTTAAGTTTTAATGTCGACTTTGTTCAGTTGGTGACTAGACTTCCTTTGTTTTCACCAGGCTGTGTTCCTGAGCTCTTTTCCAGCTGTATACTCCGAGCTTCTGAAACTGATAGACGTGCGAGAAGTGGCAAACCTGGTAAGAGACACCTTGCGCAGCATGCCGGATGTCCTGCATGTGGAATATTCACTGGAAGCTGTCAAACTCCAATGCATTGCTAAAACAGTGGAGAGTCAACTATTCACTAATCCTGGTAAGAGAAGATGGTTGTTAATTGTGTCATTACATAAATTATACTTCTCTCCAAATTGGACATATGGACAAGAAACAAGAGTAGGCCACTCAGCCCCTTGAGCCTGTCCACAATGTCTAAGATCAGGGTCATCTGACTTTAACTTCAACTCTACAATCCTACAAATTCCCAATAATCTTACATCCCTGTTAATCAATAAGCTATCTATCTCTGCTATAAAAAAAACTTTAAAAAATTCTGCATCCATTGTTTTTTGAGGAAGGCAATTCCAAAAACACTCAATCCTCTGAGAGAGAAAAATTCCTCATCTCTGTTTTAAATGAGCGTCCCCTTATTTTTCAACTGCGACATTAGTTATAGGTTCTCCCAAAAGGTGATACATGCTTTCAACATTCACCTCTTCAGGATCTAGTTAAGCCATCTCTGACTCTTCCAAACTCCAGAGGACATAGACCCAGCCTGTCTAGCCCTTACTCATAAGGCAATCCACTCATTCCAGGTATTAGATTAATAAACCTTCTCTGAACTGCTTCCAGCACATTAATATCCTTCCATAAATGTGGTGACCAATGCTATACACAGTACTCCAGATGTGGTCTCACAAATGCTCTGTATAATTGAAGCATAACCTCTCACATTCAATTCCCCTCTCAATAAACCATAACATTCTGTTAGCTTTCCTGAATCCTACTGTACCTGCTTACTAACCTGTCATTCATGCACTAGGATACGCAGTTTTCTCTGCATCTCTGAGCTCTTCAACCTCTCACCATTTAGAGAATATGCTTCTTTTCTATTTGTTCTGCCGAAAGGAATAATTTCACACTTTTTTACATTTGCCAGACCTTTGCCAACTCACACAACCTATCCATGCCCTTTTGTAGGATGTATACGTCCTCTTCACAACTCACTTTTCTACTATCTGTGTCGCGTTCTCATCCCTTCATAGAACAAAAAACAAAGAACTTTACAGCACAGGAACAGGACCTTCAGCCCAACAAGCCTGTGCTGGCACATATCGCCTTTCTAACCTTTTGCCTCTATGCTGTCCAAATCCCTCTATTCCCTGCCTATTCATGTATCTCTCAAGATGCATGTCAAATGTTGCTCATTTTGCTCCTACCACCTCCTCTGGCAGCGGATTCTAGGCACCTATTACCCCCTGTGTGGGTCTCTCACATCTCTTTTAAATTTTACCGCCTTTTACCTAACCTATGTCCCCTAGTAATTAGCATTTCAACCCTGAGAAAAAGACTCTGACTATCCATTCTATCCATGCCTATCATAATTTTGTAATCTTCTATTAGGCTGCCTCTCAGCCTCTGACATTCAAGTAAAAACAAACCAAGTTTGTCCAATCTCTCCTCATAGCTGACATCCTCCAAACTGGGCAAAATTCTGGTAAACACTTTCTGTACCTTCTCCAGAGCCATTACATCCTTCTGGTAGCATGGTGACCAGAACTATTCCCATTGTTTGCTTCCCTTATCAAACTCTTCTGATAAATGTATGAAATACCAGTGTTGGTTACTACCAGTGACTAATTGATTCATACTGCATTAAAAGATCTATATTTAATGTCAAAGATTAGGGTCCAATAATGAATGGGATGAGCTTAGTGACTTGTTGAAGAACGTAAGTTGTAAGTACAAAGCAGTATGAAGTTCAGTTTAAGATGGTAATTTTGTTTTACATTCAGTTTTAATTCATTTATTTATAAACATAAAGTGTTAACCTGTAGCAAATGCACATTTACCAAATCCAAAACTTTCCAGCTAATATCATTGCAGAAAAGTGACAATGTTGTGACTTTCTATTAGTGTTTAATGTATGTGGTGACAATAATGGCTCAGGATTCATATAGCACATAGGTACAAATCATATGCCATAATGCATTGGAAGGCAAACAACGTGGGATCGTTTGTTACACAATGGTAGTATCCCTAACTCTTAGCCAAGAGCCAAGTCAAAACATTGACATCCCACCTCCTTTAGAGGTGCATAGTAACTTCTCTGAATAGGTTGTTTTGAAAATGTCTACAAAGCAAGCAAAAGGGCCATAAGGTGCAGTCGTATTGTCCCTAACTCTGAGCCCGGAGGCCTGGGTTCAAGTCCCACCTGCTCCAAAGGTATGTAACGCTATCTCTGAGCAGGTTGATTAGAAAGTATTTATAGGGCAAACAACCATCAGAGAGGCAGCTAAAGCCAAAGTATCAAAGAAAATACAGTTCAGTTTGAGAGCGACATCATTTCTCTCCTTTACTCTTATTTGATAACTATTGATGTTTTTGAGCTATTGTATGTGTATGAAGTGGGGTTTGAACTTTGTCTGACAATTCAAGGTTGCACCAAACTTTGGAAGAAGACTTTGAAAATGTTCTTTGTATGTTCTGCATGTGCACAATTTGTCAATACCTATGCTTTCAACTTTTCTGTCAAGCACTTGGTAGGAGTTGAATATGGCCACTTACTTTTAAAAGAAATTTTAAGAGGGGTGGCAATGAACTCTGCTGGTCTCAGGACCACACACTGAAGTATACTTGTTCACTTTGAAAGACATATGTTAATTGCTTTATAATTGACAAAGGTGTCAGCACGGAATGGTGGTCAAAAATTTGCTCAGTTGGGTTCACTAGTTAGTGTTATGGAAACAAACATGGTTTTTAATTCCTTTTCTTTAGCAGTGATATAGGATTCACCAGTGGAGAGAAGAAAACAGATAAATAACAGGCACATGACAGTTACAAAGAAGTTTTCCATGTATTACATATCAACTTATCACAACATCGAAATAGTTAGTAATCATACTAGATATTTTTATCTTACAACATGATTTAACTTATTGGTTTCCCCTTCAAAAAATTTATCAGATGTGGAAGATGCTATATAAGGCTTTGTATGATGTTTATACTATCTGGTATTATAGAACACAGAAAAGGGCTATTTGGCCCATTTACCTATGTCACCTTCTACTATATACTGTGTAACAGGGAGGGAGGAAGATTTTCTTATGATTAGAGGAGAATGATGATTGTAATGCTATCACAATACAAGGATGTTATTGTATTCTTGTTAGCTCAACTTTCATCTGTCTGAAATTCCAAGACATCTGCACGTAATTTAAATTGACGCTTCAGCAGAATATTCAGTGAGTGCTGCATTGAAATGCCATCTTTGAACAGAAATGTTTGACTGAAAGTTGATCAACCTGATTCAGATGGATATAAAAGATGTTATGGCTCGATTTTTATGACCAAGGCTTGAGGAGTGCTTTCAATGAAGTCCCACACTCCACAGGTCAAAAGAAAAAGTAAAAATACTTCTTCTAATTATCATGATGACCAATTAAATTTCTGGTCAATGTCACATTTTACGCAAAACAGACCTTCAGCCAGGTTTCCTAATAAACACAATTGCTGGTTTATTATCAATACAAACCTTATTCAATAAGGATGAAATAATTGATTGACGTACATAGTCAGTGATGTAGAATTATGAATGCTTATCCCTGGAAATATTCCCAGACGTACACACACAACCCTCTCACTTACTCTTCAGGAAAAGGGAAAAAAAACACATTCCTCTGCAGAGTTTGACTTTCCAAAACAAAAGAAACATTTTCACCAATGGATTATTTTTGAAGGCAAGAGGATGAACTGTAGGAAGTTCTGGACTTCGTTGTTCTGATGTTCTCAACCATGTGATGAAGTCATTAATAACACGTTCAATATTCGAGCTCAGGATCCCAACTCCAACTAAAAGATGGCGACATAATATTTTCATACCACTAGTCCCCAAATGAAAATATGGTCATTCAGTGCAGATTCTCTTAAGTTTTGTCAGATCTTTCTTGAAAAATCAGGCCTACGTGCAGAGATTAACTGCTATGTTTGCTTGAAAAATGATGACTGCACTTCAAATGATGACTGCCTGGGAGCATCCAATGCTAACCTTTATTGTCCATTCTTAATGGTCCTTGAGAAGGTGATGGTGAGTCATCACCTGCTTGAACTCTACAGTCTGTGTGATGTTCGTACACTACAATACTGTTAAAGAGGGAGTTCTAAGAATTTGATCCTTTAACATTGAAGAAAAGCCAATATATTTTGAAATCAGGATGCCGAGTGACTTAGAGGGGAATTGCAGGTGATATGGTCAGCACATCAACAAATTTAAAAATAAATTACATCTGGAGTGCAGCAATTATTATATTGGCAAACACAATATTGAGTCTATTTTTTTTAAACCAAGTTCTTATGTGCCTAGGCAAGGGAGGTCACATTTTGGAAGATGCTGTTGAAGAAATCTTGGTGACGTGACTTGCTGTTGTGTATCTTGGTATGTTGGTATTGACTGTTACCACAGTTGTGAAGTGGTCTGTGATGACCTGCAGACAAAGGGGAGTAGACGTATGAAAGCTTTTCTTCAAAGCTACAATTTATTAACTGTTGACTATAATCAGAATGTTTTGCAGGTGAGGATAATAAAGCTGTATTTGTTTCTCCATTGCATTCTTTCTTGCTTAAGAATGAACTTGGCCTGTCAGTGAACATTAGGCAGTGTTCAGAATGTTATGTTGACATCCTGATAAATTTTGACTTTGGAAGTGGGAATGTCAATGGAATTCATATAATGTTCAAAAGAAGGAAACCAATCCTTTGTCTCACTTTGTTCCACATTGATAATACAGAAAATGTTTCAAAATCACCTCATTTCCATTTGCATTACAAAGAAATTAACTCTTTACAATTGAAAAGGTAAACCTATATATAAGCAAGAAGTAAATGGATATGAAGACTATCAATTAAATAAAATCAGATATCACCAAACAATTGCCAATAAAATATTCAGCAAGTGAGATTCATGCCAGGCAAGATAATCTCCAACAAAATTAGAGAATATTTAATGAAGTCTCCTTGACATTCAACATTCAATAACATTACCAGTGCTGAATGCCCCATTAACAATATCTTGAGAGTTACCATTCACCAAAAACTAAACTAGTCCGGCTACATGAATACTGCTGCTTTTCTGATAGTCCAAGAATTAGAATCCTGTAATGAATAGCTCACTTCCTGACTCCCAAAGCCTGTCCAACATATACACTATGCTGAGACTCCCTTCCAAATAACACCATGGGTTTAGCTGCACCACATGGATTCCAGCTGTTCCAAAAGGCAGCTCCCCACCTCCATCTCAGATATTGATTTTAAGGTTTCAGTAAGCTTTTTGATAATATTCATTGAACAGTATTGAACAACAATTTTGAACAATATTTATTGTTCCAAACAGTGAACTGTAAGCATCAGAAAGTAGGACTGCTTAAAGACGGACTGAAGTAGTGGAAAAGCTTGAGAAACTGCTCAAATGAGATCGAAATGGCCATCTGAGGAAGTTCGGAAGAAGGTAGCTGGATTAAGAGAGAAGAGAATTAATTTGAATAGATTAAAAGTAATGTTATTATGAATCTCTGCATCAGCCAGATATTTAGGAAGAAAATCAATTGATGAAAATAAGTTGTGTTGTGAGTACTGTATTCTGTATTAAACTCTGTGACCAACCAGATAGATTGAAATCATCTTTGCTGTTTCTGTTGATTATTATCAAACTAATGACCATCAACCTACTTTGTGTGGGAGGAAGGGAAGCATTATTTACTAGGATTTCATGATTGACATGACAAACTACAGACCACGAATTTGCTTTTCAATTGCATTTGCTGTAACTTTCACAGGAAAAACAATGTTAACTAACTGGATACAATAGTTTGCAATATGCAGTAAATCTGCTGTACTTGTATGCCTTCTTGTCAATTTCCACTTCAATCTCAACTTAGTTAACACTTTTGTCCATTGCTCCAGAAATGCAGCAGGGTTTACCATTTCTATTTTCCAGATTACAGGAGGCTGACAGAATTCCATGCCTGTTTATTTCAAATCATTTCAAACCACTGAACTACTTCACTTACTGGTCCCATGTTATATTCCCTGCTTACTATCCCAGACCCATACGTGGGCAACGGCTACATATTTACCAGATACACACAAGTATTTTACTCGGCTGTTGCATGTGACTGTGAACGGAGGTTTTGACATTATGATTGTTTTGAATTTATGAATGGGTTAATGTTGACATTCTAATGACATTTGGGCTGAAACAAAATTTTTCCTGTACGATTAGTTCATTATTATGCAACAACAAAGCATTGAGTAATTGAGATGGAAATTAATATGCAAAAGGTTATAAGTAATCTTATTTGAGCCAGTAATGTTAGAACATACATTATCTGACAAATTTGAGAAAAAGGTTGAAATTGAGATTTAGCTCAGCCTACTAATTTTTAAATATAATACGGTGGGTGTTTGGGGCATTGGAATGGGTAGTGGTCGTAGAGAAGAAGAGTAGTTCATTAAAATAGCAGTTAAATGCAGAGAATGTTCATTCTCAGGAGTAACTGGCACTGCAGGCTACTACCTGCATAACTCTGTTGAAGTTCTTTAAGAGATAAAATAGGAAAACCTACACTGGGGCACTGCAGGTAGAGTCCTACAATAGTGCTGTCTGACACAGGCTTGAGCAGTACCACTTCAGCTGATACTACATTAACACATCTTTGGACCGATGTGTTTTATAGTCTGCAATAGTTAATGGCTATGCTTGAAACATTAAAGTGATAAAACACTCCATCAGCTCAAAACAAGTAAACTGTACTACCACTTTACTGCCCCTTAAAAGGTCTTTTAAAACCCATTTGTTTTTTGCTGTAAAAGTGTCAGCTTTATAGAGTCCTACAGCACGGAGACAGGCCCTTTTGCCCAAACTGGTCCGTGCCAACCAAAATGTCATTCCACTCTAAGCTTATTTCCCTGCACTTGGCCCATATCCTTCTAAATCTTTCCTATCCATGTATTTGTCCAATTGCTTTTTAAATGTTGTTAATGTACCCACCTCAACCACTTCAGCTGGCAGCTCATTCCATAAGTGTACCACCCTCTGTGTAAAAGAGTTTGCCCTCAGTTTCCCATGTATTCTTTCCCCTCTTACCTGAAACTGATGCCGTCTAGTGCTCAATTCCCCAACCTTGGAAAAAAGACTGAGTGCTTTCACCCTATCCATGCCTCTCATGATCTTATACACTTCTATAAGACCCCCCCCCCCCCCCCCCGACCCCACCTTCAGTCTCCTGCGCTCTGAAGAAAAATGTCCTTGCCTATCCAACCTCTCCCTATAACTCAGTCCCTTGAGTCCTGGCAACATCCTTGTAAATTTCTTCTGCACTGTTTTCAGTTTAATAACATCCTTATAACAAGGTGACCAAAACTGACACAGTACTCCAAGTGCAGCCTCACCAACATCATGTAGAACTGCATTATAACTTCCCAGCTTCTATACTCAATACCCTGACTGATGAAGGCCAGTGTGCCGAAAGCCTTCTTCACTGCCCTGTCTACCTGTGAATCCACTTTCAGAGAACCGTGCACCTGAACTCCTGAGGAAGGGTTACTGGACCTGAAACATTAACTCTGATTTCTCTCCACAGATGCTGCCAGACCTGTTGAGCTTTTTCCAGCAATTTCTGTTGTTGCTGATAATGTAAAAATATTCTGCTTTCCAGTGCAGTGCCCAATGAAAGTGTTGTTTCAAGCACGGTGGCTGCTACAGTGATAATTGCTGAAAATGTCCTTGTGTATTTTAGTCAGCTGAAATTAGAGCCTGTATAAATGCTATGATAAACTAAATTCAAAACCCAACAGAGCTTGAACTGGGAACAGATATGTTAATGCATTGATAGCTAAACAAAAATAATTCAAGAAGGATTCGCAAAGGATAAAGTTAATGTTTTGCATTCTGAAGAAGGGTCACTGGATCTGAAGCAATAACTCTGCTTTCTCTCCGCAGTTTCTGTTAAACCTGCTGAGTTTTTCCAGCAATTTCTGTTTTTGTAACTCTGCTTATATTTATTAACTATGTAAATTCCAGTGTTTATTTTCTCATAGAGCTGTGGTGATGCCTACATTTGGAGATAATTAGCTAAATCAAAAACGATGATATATTGAATAATCTTCAGGTCTGGCAGCATCTGTGGAGAGTGAAGCTCTATTCTGAAAAGTCACATCAGACTTGAAACCTGAACTCTTTTTGTCTACGGATGCTGCTAGACTGACCGAATTTCTCCAGTGTTATTTTTAATTTCACATGTCCAGCATCTGCAATATGGCGATTTTATTTTATTCAATAATAATATTATATTTAGAGAGCAGAAGGGAGAACTTTGATTCCTAGAGGTCTGTTGAGAGAAGTATTCGATTGTTTGGAATGTAAGTGCTAGTTTTAGAATTAACCACCTTTTCACAACCTCATATAACTGTATCTGATTAGAAATGTAGGTGTTCTTTTATTCACTCGTGGGTGTGGGCATTGCTGGCTTGGCTACTATTTATTACCTGTCCATAGTTGCCCTTGAGCAAGTGGTGGTAGTGAGCTGCCTCCTTGAACCGCACCATTCTATGTACTGTAGGTAGACCAACAATGCAATTAGGGAAAAAATTAGAGGATTTTGACCCAATGACACTGAAGGAACAATGATACATTTCCAGATCAGGATGGTTAGCGACTTGGTGGGGAACTTGCAGGATGTGGTATTCACTTGTATCTACTGCCCATTTCCTCCTTGATGTTAGTGGTTCTGGGCTTGAAAGAAGCTGTCTGTCTGTGCTGTGGAATTTCTGCAGTGCATCTTATAGATGGTACACACTGCTACTACTGAGTGCCAATGGTGAACAGAATGGATGCTTGTGGATGTGGTGCCATTCAAATGGGCTGCTTTGTCCCGGATGATGATGGGCTTCTTGAGTGTTATTGGAGGTTTACTTATCCAGGTAAGTGCATAATATTTAATAACACTCCTCACTTGAGCCCAGTAGATAGTGGACAGGTTTTGGGGAGTCAGGAGATGAGTTATTCGCTGCAGCATTCCTAGACTTTGAACCTGCTATTGTAGCCATTGTATTTATGAGGCTAGTCCAGTTCAGTTTCTGGTCAAGGGGCAATGGTTAGATTATTTTTTATTGGAGATGGCTATTGCCTGACATTTGTGTGGTGTGAATGTTACTTGCCACTTTTCAGCCCAAGTCTGGATATTGCCTAGGACTTGTTGCATTTGGACGTGGACTGCTTAAGTATCTGAGGAATCATGAACAGTGGTGAACATTGTGCTGTGATTTGTGAACGTCCCCACTCCTAATGTCATGATGGAAAGAAGATCATTAATGAAGCAGCTGAAGATGGTTAGGCCTAAGACAATTGAGAAATTTAATTCAGAAATAGGTATAAATAATTAGGTCACATGTTGATATTAAAAACATTCAAAGATAAAGATTAATGCAGCAGGTAACCATGAAAAATTCCATCACAACTAGCAAGAAAGAGAAATACCTAGAAGGAGATGTGGAGATGGCACATGTTAGTACTCAGTACAAGCATTAAGAAGGTACAAACAATTGTTTAATTACTGTAAAGATGGCCTGGAAAGATGTATGGCAACGTCATACCTGGGCTTGACAGTGAAATGTTAATTACAGGAGGAATGCTAGAACCATCCAACTGTCTATATTTTCTAATCAATCTGCTCAGAGATATTATTAAACACCTCTGCAGCATGTGGGACTTGAACCCGGGCCTCCTGGCTCAGACGAACCATTCAACTGCCAAGAATAGCAAAGATGCTTGTCACATGAATACCATTAGAAACCAGGATAACGCAACACTTATAAAGAAAGAGAAAAGGAACATCTTTACTGATAAATTTTTAATAAAGGATTCATTTAAGATTGAATATAAGGGTGAGATGAAAAATATATCTAGACATGAATATAAAACATGACAAATAAATTGACTAGATAGACTTCATAGAGGAATCTTAAATGAACAATTAAGAAATAATATAAAATAATACAGCATTATGTGAAAGGTGGGAGAACCAATGCAGAGGGTAAACACATGCATTTGAAAAGCAGAAGAGCTCCAACTTTCTGAAAAATAAGACCCCTTCACTGAAATTTCAGAAATTCTAGGGACCTTCAAGTAATATTTCTCGATAGATATTTTATTCCATTCAAGGCTTTTGGGGTAAAACTTGAAATGCAGATGGATAGTCTAATGTTAGATTTTGTTCATTATTTTATGCTTAGCTACTCTTAGTTATTCATGAATAGTTATAAATAGCATCAAACTGGATTCCATTAGATTAGGTGTTACATCTTATGACAGCGTTTTAGCACAACAGTATTTCTTACCCACGTGAAGTGTACTGCTTGTTAATTTCTGTTGCTAAAATTGTAAAATTAGTAAATCACCTGACTTAAGATCTCTGTTACAACTGAAATGAAGCCCAACATTTTGCACATTTCCTGAAGTGTGGAAGTGTATTTTCTGGAGACCAAAATTCCCAGTCCTTAAGATATCTGGACTTTTATAGCATAGCAAGCCTATTAAAATTAAGCAGTCTATAAGAAGGAAGGCAACATTCTCAGACAGCTTCTTCTCTGAGGGATGGTTATTTAAATCCTACAAATTCATCAAAATACTCCTGATCTAAGTTATGTCTAAGTGAGAATTAAAAGCTATAAATCACTTCATTTTGGTCATCCTGATTACTTGACAGCCAATGAAGTATTTGCAAAATGTAGTCGCTGTTGTTAGAAGGATACATGGTTACCAATCATGAGTGCAGCAATCTCCCACAGAAAACAATGACACAATGGCCAGGTAACCTGTTTTTAGTGATGTTGTTTGAGGGATAAGTACTGATCTGGACACAGGAAATCTTCCCCACTCCTCTTCAAAATAGTGTCATGGAATCTTTTATATACATCTTAGATGAAGTTGGACCATGGTTTAATTTCTGTCTTGAAATACAGTTCGTCCAAGAATGTACCACTCCTTCTATGCTGAGCAGAGGTTTGAGATTTATCAGACAAATAGTATCAGTTAGAGGACAATAAATTAAATCCTTGGTGGTGTCATGCCAGACATGCAACAATTTTCCCCTTTGGTTTAGTTTGGTGTTGTCCCTCATTAAGAATGTAAATATTGACATTGTATTCTGGGCTCTTTAAACATACAGGTCTAGATTCTGAACTGTGTTGTATTATATATGGCTGTATTACAATAATTAGAACGGGTGATCATCGGGAGTAATTTAGCCATTTGCATGTATTCCTTTACATTGTGTCTTTCTTCAAACAACCTGGAAAGAAATCATACCAATAAAGTAAGTAAGAGAAGACGAAATAACTTGATTTTTCATGAGTTGTGGCTAAATTTGGTACCAGTACAAAGCAAGTGTTCAGATAAAGCATTCAGGGGGCATAGTTGAAATATTCAGCTGCAATACTATCATGACCATCATTGAGACTGATGCATTCTGTGTTGACCATCTTATTCCAGATTCTCGCTGCATTCTCCTACCTGTGGTTCTACACCATCTCCACATGCATTTGCAAGAACAGAAGGATCTAATCATGTGTGCACGCATCCTTAGCACAACATTTTGTCTGATCAAGAAGGACAGCTCTGTGAGTATTTCAGAGAGACAGGATCAGATTAGAGATTAAACTTTTCAAGCAAACAGCTCTCAGACTTTGAAATGGCAATTCTCAGTAATGTTTTCACTTTTAAATTGTGTTTTGTGATAAGTAACCTTTTAGGTAGTTTAAGCCTTGTCCTCCAGGTAGATCCTGAAAGGCTTAGTTAGTTGCACTTTTTTCCAGTTAAACATTGGGAAAACTGAAGTGGCAATCGCTGGTTACTACTTAAAAACTGTATAACTTTATTAACCATTATGACTTTTCCCAGTGACTGGTACAGGGAAGCCAAATTGCCTTTCAAATCTATTCCAGAACCCTTTAGAAAAATCTTGGCAATTCCATTCCCTTGTCTGTCTCTATATCCCTTAAGTGTTTCCTTGAATGATACCTATTTGTTTTATTTTTGCATGGTGCCATCCTGACCTAAAAATCTCTTGCATGTGCAGTTTTGAGAAAATCAGCTCACTTCATCTGAGCATTTTGGCACAGCTGATCCTGTATTGACTCTGAGTTGGCTTGGTTCCTCTTATAGAGTCAGAGTCATACATTGCGGGAATAGACCGTTCAGTCCAAATCATCAATGCTGAACAGGTGTTCTAACCAAACAAATCCCACTGCCTGTGTTTGCCCCATGTCCCTCTGAACCTTTTCTATTCATGTACCAGTCCAAATGTCTTTTAAATGTTGTGACTGTACCTGCATCTACCACTTCCTCAGGCAGTTCATTCTATATACATACCGCCTGCTGTGTGAAAATGTTGCCCCCCCCTCAAGTCCCATTTAAATCTTTCTCCCCTCACCTTAAACCTCTGCCCTCTAGTTTTGGACTCTCCCACCTTAGGCTTAAACTCTCCTAATGACTATCATACTTTAGCACAGTTCAGGCAATAGTCAAATCCATTACTGGTTTGTCTTATACCCTGCACATTTAAAACTCCCCTAATGTTTTAACTGCCTGTTGGACAATCTTTTCCATCCTGGATAATTTTTAAATAATTTAGATAAATGAACAAATACCATTGAAGAATCTGTCTGGAAATCTCAACATATTGACTTTTGAAGGAGTTCATTAGTTTATGTCTAGACTTGGTTCATTGGACATGGATTAGCATGCCTTTGGGACAATTAGCTAAATTGTAATCAATGATTTCTTTATCCTCTCACTGTTGATTTAATCACTTACCAACCAATGAATTTTCACCAAATTCTCTAAGGCAATTAACTGCAACTGAAGTTAATTAATAAACCAGACTTTCACTTGTTATGTGTTCTTCAAAATTTTTCCCTCTTACATTTAGCTTAATTTCGGTTATGATCTGTAATGCACTGTCAAGCCTAAACAATTCCATTGCCTTAAATTATAAATCCCACAATACCTCCCAGTCAATGTCTGTCAATAATCCATTGTTATCTCTGATTTGCAGTGAATAGGTTCTCCAATTATCCTTCATCTCTGGATTGTGTCCAGAACAAACTGACTGATATATTGACTGTAGAAATAATGACTATTATCCTTTGTTCCCTTTTCACTCAATGCAACTTTGTATTGTTCCCTTCATTCACCATCACCAGAAAATCCATTCCCACTGCAACTGCTTCCTTTCGCATGTGACTTAATTGCTTACCCAAAATCTCTGTGTTCCCACCCCAGCAAAGAAATACACAAATGCAATACCCGAAACAATGGTCAATCATTTTTATTAAATTCAGAATAATGCACTGTAAACTGTGCTGATATCTTATGATTGAAGTGACCTTGAAGTTTATTTTGGAGTTGGCCTCAACTGGTTGCTGTTTTCTCTGTTGCTGTATGTTATGTAATTAAGTATTAATCAGATGACTAATGCAATAAATTTACTGTCCTACGTAATTATTGAGTCCGGGCTGTTGAATATGAAAAAATGATCTTTCAAGCAAGGTTTTATTTCAGAATAACCATTGCTAAACTGGACCTCAAAAATACATGGCTGCTCTGATGAGAACAGTTGTAGTTATTGAACTAGCTCCAACCTAAGTCAGGACCCTACAGCATCAGGTCATTTTGACCAGTTTCCAGAATGGCCTTTTAGGAATGGAGCCTCCATCCGTCCCTTACAAGACAACTCTTGCTCTGGGTGGCAGGGCATTCTGAAACTTCACTATTTGTGGAATTTTTCAGGATGCACCATAGGGTTATCATAGATACAACTTGGCATTTCAGGCAACCTTCTGGATGAAAAAGACCTGGAGCAAACCTGCAATTCCAAGTTGGAGTCAAGTTTTTGACTTCCAATGGTTTGGCCACGACAAATGGTGGAAACTGCATGTTCACCAGCACCTTTCTTCCAGATGGGATCCAGGGTCATATGGAGTACTCCAAAACCACTGCCTAGTGTAGCAAAGGTACGGAAATAGTGAGCTTCCTTCACGCCTCAGACTCTTTGGCAGGTTCAGTGATCAAAATTATGAACAAAAACAGTTAACAACTGATATTCAGGATACCTGTGCTGTGGATTTTTTTTAGGGGTCGGGGGGACTGCACTATTTAATGAAAAGAAAACGATACCATTTTTGTGATGAGATTTCTCAATTAGGGTTTGACCTGCTTCATTGACCAGAACAGAAACAAGCAGAACGTTAAAAATTTTTCTTCTAATTGAAAGTTCACAATTTTATTTTAGACTAACCCATTTCTGCAAATAATTCAAGTGTTTAAATCGTATTTGCTGATACTGTTGTTCATTATGTAGCTTAATATATATTTATCATAGGAGAAGGAAAAGGACCCCATTTATATTTTGTGTCCATCAAAGTCTAGTCTCTTATTGTACATGTCATTTATTAGCAGGAAACTCATTAAATCAAGTACATCTTACACACAATGATATTGTAAGTAATGCTTTGAAAGCTACAGAATGCAATTGGGATTTTTTCCAATTGCAATTGGAAAAAGCTAGGTTCACTAAGTCTGTTCAACATTCAGCAAGTGTGCAGTTTTATTGATTGTTACAGATACAAACCTAGCTTGCACAAACCAACTTCTTGAAATGTGGGTTTGTCAAAATAAATATTGACAAGACTCTCTTTTTGCCTCAATGGCCTGTTTCTGTGCTGTGAATTGTATGTAAATTTATTTGGCAACTGTTGCAATTGATCTTATTATCATTCAGGAAATAACTGCTTCGGAGGAGGTGGACACCCTTGTAGACAGTTTGCTAGGTGTGCTGCTGAGAACCATATTAGAAATCAGCAACAGGTCACAGCCCTCTGGACCGACAATTCGTCTGCAGTTTCAGGACGTGACTGTAAGTATGCAGTATGTCATATACTGGAAGAAGTAAGTTCCTTGCTAGTGCATTTATTCTGAGATTTTTTTTGGACCCTGTTTTTCTCTAGGTATTTATTGTACTGCAAAGAGTCAAACTCTGTACATTGTCTAGTTGACTGACATTTCCTAGGGGAAATATTGTGCTGGCAAAAATTTTAAATATGGCCTTATCTAGTCATATGTTAATAAGGACACACATGTATTGCTTGCAATACAATATTAAATTGTAACCATTTATGGTAAAATTTTCCATTTGGTTAATATTTTTATAAAATCCTTGTACGACCATTTACAGGGTATGAAATAACATTTTTTTAGATTATATTACAACATCGCCGTTTTTTAAACACCTTCTGCAGCACAGATTTGGGAGAGAAAAGCAGGCTACAAGTCCTATACTTAACTCTATATTTACTCACCTTTACACCATATTCCTTGATTTCCGTATCGAACAAAAACCCATCAGCCTCAGTATTGACTCAAAATCCAGCTTTTTAGCACAGCGTGTTTAACGTTCCCACAATGGTTTTTGTGAAACGTGATTTCTTTTCTGAGAGACTTACCTCTATTTGAGGTTATGCCCCTTTGTTCCACATTCCCCTCAAGAGTTTATCTAGCACCAGTGTAAACAATTTCTTTGCATCTGCAATATCAAATTCCTAAACTAGCTAAATACAAGATGGAACATTCATTGTAAAAGGGAATAAAAAGCATAGCAAATGCAAGTACCTAGTTTTAACTGACTAATTAGGACATATTTTTGATGGGAAGTACTATGGGGTAGGATGTTTTACGTGACAGAGTTTTGCCCCGGCCACCTGAAGAGTCAATTGGTGGTGAATGTTTCCCCACTGGTCACAGCATTATACCTGCTGAGGACTGTCCTGCAGGACTGTCATCCCAGCAACTGCCCTGGTTATGGGTGGGAAGTGACTTTTTTTTTATCAAAGTGGTAAAATTGCAGACAACTCTAGAGAGGGCAGCGAGAAGACCACTCAGGGGATTTCACAATATACTATGTCTACAAACCTGCTGGTGGGGAGGCCACAAAATTCTGCCTGACTTCAGCAGTTGTCGCATCATGATTGAGCCCACATCATCCTATCTTCTCACACACACACACAAAAACAAAGTTGCTGGAAAAGCCCAGCAGGTCTGGCAGCATCTGTGAAGGAAAGAACAGTTATCGTTTTGGGTCCGGTGACCCTTCCTCAGACACTTGAGCACACAATCCAAGCTGAAATGACAGCACACCTAGGCC
>NC_063349.1:28848236-28917432 GCF_021869965.1 Rhincodon typus | reverse complement strand
GACACTTGAGCACACAATCCAAGCTGAAATGACAGCACACCTAGGCCACTGTGCTCTAATGTTCATACTGCTGTCCATTGAATTAGTGAGATATGGAAGACCTACTACCTGCTCAGATATATTTTAAAGATCTTATCATCTCAGAATAAATAAAAACTCAGAACGCTTGCAACTTCTTGGAAAGCATTTTTACTTCAAACACAACCAACAAAGATGGCAAACATTTTCAAATTGCTGATTATGGGATTGTGACTTCATTCTGCAGAAGTCACATTAGAATTGAGAAAATAATTAATTGTGCACAGGAAATTTCTGACAGGAACTGAGTCACGTATTTCAACTCTGATCACATGTTTTTACTGGATCATTTTGAGTTGCTTTTTTGTTCCATCATATGTATGCAATGGAAAAATAGATATCCATTTCTTACCTGGTGTTAGAAATGCAGGAAAAGGAACAGGCCATTTGGCCCTTCGAGTCTGCTCAAATCATTCAACTAGATTATAACTGATTGCCATTTTTGTGTGCTATCCCTATATTCCTTGATGTCATTACCACATAGAAATCTATCAATCTCTGTTTTTAACATACTCAATGACTTAACTTGCATTAGATTCACTACCTTTAAGTGAAGAAATTCCTCCTGTTCTCAGTCCTCAATGGTTTACCTTCCCCCAGTGCATAATCTCTCATTTCTCTGAATTCCATATGCCACTTTTCTGCCGCTTAGCGAAGCCATTGATGTCTTCCTGCAGTCGACAGTCATCCACTTCACTATTAACTGCCCATTCAATTTTTGCACCATCCACAATTTTTCAATCATGCTTCACAAATTTAAGTCCAGCTCAATAATATATAATTAACATATGCATTAAGGGACCCAAACCTGAAAGCTGTAGAACACTACTGGAAACCAGTTGCCATTTGCATAAACATGCTTTCCATTTGCAAAAATACCTGCTGATTGTTACCCTTTGTTTCCAGCCACCAAGCCCATTTTGGATCCAACACACCACATACCCTTGTATCTCATGGGTTTTAATTTTTCTTAACAGTTAATGGACCTAGACAAATGCATCAGCTGTACTACCCTCACCAATCCTGCTTGCTACTTCTTAAAAAATTCAATTAAGTTAGTGAGAGACGATCTTCATTTAACAATACCATACTATCCCTGAATAATCCTGCTTTGCCAAATAACAGCTAATCCTATATCTCAGTATAAACTTCATTAACTTGCCCGCCACTGAGATCAGAGTGACCAGCCTATAGTTATTTAGTCTATTCCTCATACCCATTTCAAAATTTGCAACATTTGCAGGCCACCAAACCTCTGGTACTTTGCTTGTATCTAGTGAGAATTCCTACTCTCTGTTTACGGTCATCCATCAATTCTCAATCCATTACGTATTTTGACTTAAGCCCATATGCTTTCTTTGCTTAATAGTCTCCTGTATGTTACTTTATCAAAAATCTTATAAAAATCTAAATTCACCACATCCACTGGTTCCCTTTTATCTAACTTGGCAGTAATAACCTCAAAGTCCACCAGGCTTGTCAAACTTGATTTCCCTTTGATAAAACTGTGTTGACTCTGGCCAATTTTATTATTTTCTATATTCTGGCATTTTCCCTACTGCCATTGTCAGAATAAATGGTTTGTAATTCTTTGCTTTCACTCCCCCTCCTTTATTGAACAGCAGACTACACTTCCAACCATCATGTCTGGAGGCATCATTCCAGAATCTATAGAAGTTTGAAAGATGACTATCAACTTCGCACTACCTCTAGAGCCAGCGTTTTCAACACTTTGTAATATTCATCATTGGCTCCAGGGGATTTATAAATTTTCAGCCTCACTAAATTTTCCAATGCTACTGTTTTTTTCTTTTGTTAATTAATACTAATTTCTTTCAGTTCCAAATTCTCACTAGTCTCTTGGATCTCTATTTCTGATAGATATTTTCGTATCTTGCCGTAAGAAGATAGACGCAAAATAATATGTAGTTCCTCTGCCATTTCCCTATTACACAATCATAATTTTTTCTGTCTTTGTCTGTAATGGAATTAAGTTTGTTCACTAACTTTGTTCCTTTTACGTACAATCAATCTGTTTCTGGCTAGTTAAAATTTAAGTTTTATTCTCCCTTTCTTGGCCTTCCTTCCAATCCTCATGCTTACTACTTTTTGAAGAATCTGCATAAACCTCCTCCTCCTCCCCTGAATACAATCTTTGACGTCCTTTGTTAGCTCCGTTTGGCTTAATTTTCATGTTGATTTTTTTAACTCTGAATAGAAATGAATGCTATAGAGTCATGCAGCATTGAAACAGCCCTTTGGCCCACCGTGTATAAGCCAACCAACAAACAGCACTGCACAAATCCCATTTACCTGCAGTTGGTCCATAGCTTACTGTGCCCTGGCATTTTAAGTGCTCATCCAGATACTACTTAAATGTTGTGATAAAACCTAATTCATCCACTCGCTCAGGCAGCATGTTCCATATTTCTCCCACTCTTCGGGTGAAAAAAAATTTCTCTGATCTCCCCTAAAACAATTACTTACTGTCTTAAGCTTATGCCCTCTGATCTTAGATACATCTGCCATGGGGAGAAGATTCTCACGATCTACTCTGTGTCTCTCATAATTTTGTGTACCTCAGTCAGTTCCCCCCCCGTCCAAACCCCGCCCCAGGCTCCTCTATTCTAAGGAAAACAAACTCGGCCTATCCAGTCTTTGCTCATAACTGGGACTTTTTATCCCAGGCAGCATCGTGGGGAATCTCCTCTGCACCCTCTCCAGTGCAATCACATCCTTCTGATAGTGTTTTGACCAGAAGTGCACATAGTGTTATATCTATGGCCAAATCATAAAGTTGTAACAAGACTTCCTTGCTCCAATATTCTACGCCCCGGTTAATGAAGGCAAACTTCCTCTATGACATCTTCACCATCCTGTCTACCTGTGCTGGCACCTTCAGGGATCTATGGACTTGTACACCAAGTTCCCTTTGTTCCTCAGAGGAGCCTACCTTCCTTCCTTAATTGGACTTCCCAAAATGCATCACCTTGCACTTTTCAGGATTAAATTGCATCTGCTGTTACTGTGCCCAATTTACCAGCTGATGAATATAAGACTGTAGCCGTAGACCATCCTCCCTACTGTCAACACCACTGCCAATTTTCATGTCTTGTGTAAACTTGCTAATTCTGTAAACTTGCTTTTATGTTCACATCCAAGTCATTAATGTACGCAAAAAACAGCAAGGGTCAGTGCATCAATTCCTGTCATGTTGTTGTAAACCATGTATTAATTATTTAAGTTGTTTTAAGAATCCCTGCAATGTCGAAACAGACCATTCAGCCCAACAAGTCCACACTGAATCTCTGAAGAGCATTCCACCCAATCCCACCCTCCTACTCTATCCCTGAAACCCTGCATTTCCCATGGCTAATCCACCTAACCTACGCACCCCTGAACACTGTGGGAAATTTAGCACGGCCAGTCCACCCAACCTACACACCTTTGGACTGTGGGAGGAAATCCACGTTAACATGGAGAGAATGTGCAATCTCCACACAGACTGTCAACCAGCTTGAATTGAATCTGGCTCCCTGGCGCTTTGAGGCAGCAGTGCTAACCACTGAGCCACTGTGCCACCTCTAACCATTGCCTGTATACCATCATATCTTTTAATGTATTTTGCCATTCTGCACAACTGACTCACTACTCATACCTTCATATCTATCTTTATTTAAATTTAAGATCCTGATTTTGGATTGACTATGTCATTAGACATGCTGTCTAAAAAGCTGCCATAATTTAGTGATGTTTCGTAAACAGTGTTTAATATTATTTTCCTCTGTGTAAATTGAGTAGTTGTATTCTGATTCTTGACCATGGCATTCAAAGCGTTACACAATTGTTCAAATGAAATGTCTGTTCTTCCATGTTTTTGGAAACTTGTCAAAACAGCATCATGCCAAGTTTTGAAACACCTGTTCTGTGAATCAGATTTATTGGACACCAAAATTATTAAATACAAATACTGCACTCGTAGCTCTCTGATTAAACACCCTGCAGGTCTCAATCATTAGCATTTACAGTGCAGCACATGTCACATCCAGCACTTTTGTTATGTAGACACAGGTGAGAGAAGGCTGTGACAGCAATTATAGATAGATCACCTAACTGACGTGCTTCATTATCTAGTGACCTGGAACAAGAGGGCCAAGCCTCAGTCCACCATAACACAAGCCACCAGCGTGCTCGTTGCATCAGTAAGTTCTCACATGTACATTTGTAGTCTGCTATCAGATAGCATGGAGACTCACATTCAGATTTTGAGCATAAGCCAGGTACTCAAACTGATCAAAACCTGCGTAAAACAATAATGAAGCAAACATTGTGCTGTCTCAGGATTTGACTGAAGAAGGAAAACCGACACCTTCAAACAAATCCTATCAAGATTATCTTGTGCTGCCTGCACCATTGTAATGTAAGATTTCTAAAATCTGACTTTCATTTAAAATTCAATTCAAAATATAATTGTAAGACTTTTGTGAAAAAAACACACACAGCACAAGGCTCCCTCAAATCATAATTCTTTTATCCTTTTACACTTTGCCAACTTGAATCACACCTATCTATTCCCAGCTGTACCAGTTCATGCCATGGCTGACAGACATTTACAGCCAGCTCCCCGGAACTTTAGCTAATTGGCATTCTCCAGCAACAAACCTGGACAGTGACAGCTGGTTATTTCTTGAAAAGGAAACATTTGTCAGGCTATGGGGGGAGAGAGAGAGAGACAGAGAGCAGAAGAGTGGAGATAATTGTATAGCTATTTCAAAGAGTCAACACAGAAATAATGGACCAAAAGGCCACCTCTTTTGTTGCAAAATAACTTCATAGAATCCCTACAGTGTGGAAACAGGCCCCTCAGCCCAACAAGTCCACACTGACCCTCTGAGCATCCCAACCAGACCCATCCCCCTGTAAACCTACCTAATCTACACATCCCTGAACACTATGAGCAATTTAGCATGGCCAATCCACCTAGCCTGCGCATCTTTAGACTGTGGGAGGAAACTCACTCAGACAGGGGGAGAATGTGCAGACTCCACACAGACAGTCACCTGAGGGTGGAATTGAACCGAGGTCCTTGATGCTGTGAGGCAGCAGTGCTAACCACTGTGCCACCTCACTTTTTATGACTGATTGTAGATGTAGACATTTTAAATGATGCACAATTCAAAGAAATGTATTTCTATTTCTGATCTGCTGTAACCATGCTGTTCTACATGTCATGCAGCTGAGCTCTTTTTGATGAAAATCCATTCGTTATTTTTTTATTTAAAGATAGAAGTTCATAAATTACACACAGTTTTAAAAGCCTGAAAGCTGATATTATCATTCCCTCTGTAAATTCCTGTGAAAATGTTAGCTTATTTTTGATTGTTTTCTAACAGGGTGAGTTTGTGGCATGTCTGCTTGCTCTACTAAGGCAAATGACAGATAAACATTATCAACAACTTCTGGAAAGCTTCACCAGCAAAGATGATCTCCGGGTGAGTCAGTTGCACCTATGTGTAGCCGTACATGGGTCTGCTTTAGAAACTATAGAAGGCCTGGTGAAGAGACACAGTGAACCTTTTGGACTGAACAAAAATGAAGCCAAGGCAATGTTAGAACTCAAAACAAAAGACGAGAGAATCAAGCTTGTAAGCACCTGGTTGCAGACAGTGGGCAAGTTAAAACACTCGTGGCTCAATGATTGATTAGTTATGGAAAGCGAAGTTTTATAGAGACTTGTATAGCATCTAGAAATCCAAAAACCCTAAGCATGAACATTTTAAGAAATGGCCTAGTACAGTGACCAATGTAGAAGGTTGTACTCTGTGCACTCAATTTGGCTTCTGACTGAAGGGATGAGAAAAGCATAGCCACTTTTGAAAGGTACATATGTAGAGGAATGCTCAGAATCAGCAGCCTAGATAAAAATACAGAGAGGTGATGGCCTAATGATATGACCATTAGATTATTCATCCAGTGACTCAGGTAATTGAGATTTGTGTTTGAATTCTGCCATGACAGATGGTAGAATTTGAAGTCAATAAAAATCTGGAATTAAGAGTCTATTGACAAACTGGAAGTTGTTGATTGTCAGTAAAAATTCAGGTCAGGCAGCAGCAGAGAAGCAGGAAAATCAATGTTTCGGGTGGGAACCCTTCATCACCGTTGGAGAGAGGGAAGGAAATAATTAGAGGGAGGAGGGGTGGGGCTGGGGAATGGTAGGTGGAATGGCGATAAAAGATGCAGGTAGGAAGTGGTGGGGATTGGTCAGTGGGAAGGGTGGGACGGATAAGGTGGGAAAGAAGATGGACAGGTTGAGTCAGGTCAAGGAGGCAGGGATGAGAGGGAGGGTTAGACGTGGGATGAGGCTGGGGGTGGGGAGGTTTTGAAACTGGTGAATTCTATGTTGAGGCCATCAGGCTGTAGGCTCCGGAGGTGGAATATGAGGTGTTGTTCCTCTAGTTTGAGTGTGACGTCATTGTGACACTGGAGGAGGCCCAGGATGGACATGTCACCCAGGGAGTGGGAGGGGCAGTTAAAATGGTTGACAACCAGAAGGTGTTGCTGATTATAGTGTACAGAGCGCAGATGCTCCGTGAATGAGTCACTGAGTCTGCCCTTGGTCTCACCGATGTAGAGGAGACCACATCAGGAGCAACTGATACAGTTGATCAGGTCAGAGGATGTACAGGTGAATCCCTGTCAGATTTGGAAAGTTTGACTTGGGCCTTGGATGGAGGTGAGAGAGGAGGTGTAGGGGCAGGTGTAGCACCTCCTGTGGTTGTAGGGAAAGGTGCAGGGTATGGTGGGGTTAGCAGGGAGTGTGGAGCAGATGAGGGAGTCACGGAGTGAGCGGTCCCGATGAAAGGCAGATAGGGATTGGGAGGGAAATATCTGTTTGGTGGTGGGGTCGGATTGCAGGTAACGGAAGTGACAGAGGATGATGTGCTGGATGAGGATGTTGGTGGGGTGGTATGTGAGGATGAGTGGGACTGTCCCTATTTTTGTTGAGAGGAGGGAGTGTGAGGGCAGAAGTCCAGGAAATGTAAGAGATGTGGTTGAGGGCATTGTGGATCTCTGGAGGGGGGGAAGTTGCAGTCCTTGAAGTAGGAGAACATCTGGGATAACTGGGAGTGGAATACTCCATCTTGGGAGCAGATGTTGTGGAGGTGGAGGAATTAGGAGTAAGGGATCGCATTCTTGCAGGAGGGTAGGTGGGAGGAGGTAGATATGGGAGTCGGTGGGTTTGAAATAAATATTGGTGCTGAGACAATTACTGGAGATGGAGATAGAGAAGTCCAGAAAGGGGAGGGAGGTATTGGAGATGGTTCAGGTGAATTTGAGGTGAGGGTGAAAGGTGCTGGTAAAGATGATAAACAGTTCAAGCTCCTCATGGGAGCACAAGGCAGCGCCGATACAGTTATCAATATAATGGAGGAAAAGGTGAGGGATGGTGCTGGTGTAACAGCGGAAGAGGGACTGTTCCATGTGTCCTACAAAGAGGCCGGTATAGCTCGGACCCATATGGGTGCCCATAGCCACCCCTTTGGTTTGTAGGAAGTGGGAGGAGTTCAAGGAGTAGTTATTGAGGATAAGGACATGCTCTGTTAAACGGATGATGGTGTCAGAGGAGGGGAATTGGTTGGGCCTGCGGGAGAGGAAGAAGCGGAGGGCATTTAGGCCATCTCCATGGGGGATAGTGTACAGGGATTGGATATCCATGGTGAAGGTGAGGTGTTGGGGACCGGGGAATTGAAAGTCTTGGAGGAGGTGGAGGGCATGGGTAGTGTCCTGAATGTAGGTGGGGAGTTCCTGGACCAGGGAAAAGACAGAGTCGAGGTAAGAGGAGATGACTTCAGTGGGGCAGGAGCAGGCAGAGACAATGGAGCAGGGTTGGGGAACGATAAGGTTGGAGGCTGTGGGTGGGAGGTCTGCTGAGGTGCTGAGGTTATTGGTGGTCTGGCAGATGATGGTTTGGTGGCCAGGGGTGGGATCATAATCGAAGGGGCGGTAGCAGGAGGTGTCAGCGATTTGGCGCCTGGCCTCCCCGATGTAGAGGTCAGTATGCCATACCACCAAACCATTATCTCCCAGACCATCAACCCTAACCTTAACCTCCTCATCCAGTGCATCATCCTCCACCACTTCTGCCACCTAAAATCCAACCCCAACACCAAAGAGATATTTCCCTCTCCACCCCTTTTGTAGGAACCACTCTCTCCGCGACTTCCTCATCTGCTCCACACTCCCCACCAACTCCACCACACCTGGCACCTTTCCCTGCAACCACAGGAGGTGCTACACCTGCCCCTACACCACCTCTCTCTCACCTCCAACCAAGGCCCAAGACAAACTTTCCAAATCCGACAGGAGTTCACCTGTACATCCTCTGACCTGATCTACTATGTCCGTTGCTCCTGATGTGGTCTCTTCTACATCGGTGAGACCAAACGCAGACTGACTGACTCATTCGCGGAGCATCTGTGCTCTGTATGCTATAATCAACAACACCTTCTGGTTTGCCAAACATTTTAACTGCCCCTCTCACTTCCTGGGTGACATGTCCACCCTGGGCCGCCTCCAGTGTCACAATGACACCACACTCAAACTGGAGGAGCAACACTTCATATTCTGCCCCAGGATCCTACAGCCTGATGGCCTCAACACAGAATTCACCAGTTTCAAAATCTCCCCACCCCCAGCCTCCTCCCATGTCCAACCCTCCCTGTCATCTCCACCTCCTTGACCTGACACAACCTGTCCATCTTCTTTCCCACTTGTCCACCCCACCCATCCCACTGACCAATCTCCACTACCCCTGATCTGCATCCACCTATCATCATCCCACCTCCTTCCCCCAGTCCCACCTGTCCTCCCTCTATTTATTTCCCAGCTCCTTTCCTCCTCCCCAGTACTGATGAAGGGTCCTGACCTGCAACGTCAACTTGCCTGCTCCTCTGATGCTGCCTGACCTGCTGTGTTCCTCCAGCTCCACACTGTATTGACTCTGACTCCAGCATCTGCAGTTCTTGCTTCTCTGCCGGGAAAACTTATCGGGTTCATTAATACCCTTTGGAGAAAGAAATCTGGAGGCCATACCTGGTCTGGCCTGCATGTGACTGCAGACCCACAGTAATGTTGACTCTTAACTGTCCTGTAGGCATTTGGGGATGGGCAATAAATGTTGGCATAGCCAGGAACATCCACATTCTCTGATTAAATAAAACAAAATTCTATAAAATTAACATGAAAACTTTATTTTACCTTCAGGATTTCCTGCTGCAGATTTTTACAGTGTTTAAGATTCTAATAAGACCAGAGATGTTTCCAAAAGACTGGACGATAATGCGCTTGGTTACCAACAAGTAAGATGGTCTCTCCTTACTTTAAGGTATATCGAATATCGTGGCAGTGCTTTCGTGAGTGTGGGAAATGAACTCAGCTGCACTGACTCTGCAACAAGTGTTATACTGATCTTGCAGTTAAGTGAAAAAAAAAAGCAGTGAACAATTCAAGAGTTGATCTATTAATAGTTGACTATTCAGTCGTCAACAGTTGAATAGCTAAAAGAGCAGACTGGAATAATTTATTTTTCAATATTAAGTTCAAATTCAGAAATCAAGAATTTCAGATTTGTGTTTCCTATCTACATAATAAGGTTTAAACTGTCCGTATTTCCCTACAAAAAGTGAAGGGTAGATGTTGGAATTCAGATAAGAAACTCAGTATGTCTGGCAGGACCTGTGGAGAGAAAGCAGAATTAATGTTTCACGTCCAGTGATAAAATACAGACTAGACAACAGCATTATGGAACACCTACGCTCTGTCGACAAAAATGACCCCAAGCTTCCGGTTGCCTGCCACTTCAACTCATCACCGTCTTCCCTGGTCAACATCTGTGTCTCAGGTTTGCTGCAGCACTCCAGTGAAACTTTTTGCAAACTGGAAGAACAGTATCTCATTTTCTACTTAGGGACTCTGCAGCCTTCATGACTCTATCGAGTTCAATAATTTTAGAGCCTGAGCACCTTCTTCCATCTCCTTTCCCCAATCCCCACATGCCAGACCTTGTCATCTCATGGGCTACTCCAACACTCAATCCACAGTCAGCTACTAGTTGTTCCCATTAGCAGCTAATGATTCTCCCAGGCTGACCTTTTCCTATGTCTTTCTGCCCAACTGCTATACTGTCTCTTTGGGCTCCATCTCCACCTTGTGTTTACTCTTCCTCCTTCCCCACTACTCTGTCTTCAGCACATGTACCAACCTTTTTCTAGTCACCATCAATTCTGAAGAAGGGTCACTAGACCCAAAACATTAACCCTGCCTTCTCTCCACAGATGAATTTTCCGAGAGACAATGTCTGCAGGAAGTGTGTTTGGTCACAAATTCAATTGGACTGCACAGATTGATTGGAGCAGCAGTTAGAGGCAATTGAGTAAGGCCAATTTTGATGGTATTGGGCAGAAACTTTCAAGCGTTGATTGGGGGAGGCTATTCGCAGGTAAAAGGACATTTGGGAGGCCTTTAAAAATGAGGTAGTGAGAGTTTAGAGACCCTATGTGTTCCTGCCAGTGTGAAGGGCAAAGCTAGGAGGTGTAGGGAATGCTGCATGACTAGAGAAATTAAGGCTCTGGTCAAGAAAAAGAATGAGGCATATGTCAGGTACTGACAGCTGGGATTGGGCGACTCCCTAGAGGAGTATAAGGGCAATAAGAGTATAATAATGGGGATATCAGAAGGGGAAATAGAGTTAAGGAGATTCCAAAGAGATTCAACTAATACATTTAGGGCAAAAGAGTAATTAGGGAGTGAATAGAGCCCCTTAAAGATCAATGTGGGTGTCTATGTGTGGAACCACAGGAGATAGGTAATGAATATTTTGCATCCATATTTACTGTGGAGAAAGACATGGAAGTGAAGGGAATTGGAAAATAAATAGTGATGTCTTGAAAGGAGTTGATATGACAGAAGAGAAGGTGCCGGAGGTCTTAAAATGCATAAAGGTAGATAAATCCCCAGGACCTGATGGGGTGTTTCCCAGAAGCTTGTGGGAAGCTAGGGAAGAGATTGCTGGGCCCCTTGCTGGAATATTTGTGTCATCGACAGCATGGGTGAGATGGCGGAAGACTGGAACTTGGCTAATGTGACGGTATTATTTCGGAAAGGCTGTAAGGAAAAGCCAGGGAACTAAAGACCAGTGAGCAGTGGTGGATGAGTTGTTGTGGGGGATTCTGAGGGTGAGGATTTACATGCATTTGGAAAGGCAAGGACTGATTAGAGATAGTCGATATGGCTTTGTGAAAGGTAAATAGTGTCTCACTAACTTGATTGAGTTTTTGAAGTGGTGAGAAAGAAGATTGATGAAGATAGAGCAGTAGATGTTGTCTAAATGGACTTCAGCAAAGGAATCAACAAGATTCCCCATGGTAGACTGATTCGTAAGGTTAGATCACAAGGGGAGCTAACTAATTGGATACAGGACTGGCTTGATAATAGGAGACGGACGGTGGTGGTAGAGAGTTGCTTTTCAGCCTGGAGCCCCGTGACCAGGCAGTGTGTCACAAGGATTGGTGCTAGATCCACTGCTTTTTATTGTTCATATAAATGATTTGGATTTGGAGGTATGGTTAGTAAGTTTGCAGATGACATCAAAACAGGTTGTGTGGCGGACATAAAGATGATTATCTCAGAGTACAACGAGTCTTTGATCACTCAGGCCAATGGGCTGAGGAGTGGCAGGTGGAGTTTAATTTAGATAAATGTGAGGTGTTGCATTTTGGAAAGGCAAATAGGGCAGGACTTATACACTTAATGGTAAGGTCCTGGAGAGTGTTGCCGAACAAATGGACTTAGGGGTGCAGGTGCATAATTCCTTAACAGTGGAATTGCAGGTAGACAGGGTGGTGAAGAAAGCATTTGGCTTGCTTGCCTGTTATTGACCTGAGCATTGAATTTCGGAGTTGGGACATCATGTTGCGGCTGTACAGGGCATTCGTGAGGCCCGTTTTAGAATACTGTGTACAGTTCTGGTCTCCCTGCTATAGGAAGGATATTGTTAAACTTCAGGGTGCAGAGAAGACTTACAAGGACATTGCTGAGACTGGAGGGTTTTAGTTATAGGGAGAGGCTGAATAGGCTGGGGGTTTTTTTTCCCTGGTGCGTTAGAGGCTGAGGGGTGACCTTATAGAAGTGTATAACATCATGAGGGGCATGGGGATTGGGTGAATAGCCGAGGTCTTTTTCCCAGGGTGCGGGAGTCCAAAACTAGAGGGCATAGGTTTACGATGAGAGGGGAAAGATATAAAAAGGACCTGAGGGGTAACTTTTTCATGCAGAGGTTGCTGTGTATATGGAATAAGCTGCCAGAGGAATTTGTGGAAGCAGGTACAATTACAACATTTAAAAGGCATCTGGATGGTAATATGAATAAGAAGGGTTTAGAGGGACATGGGCTAAATGCTGGCAAATTGGACTGTGTCATATTGGGACGTCTGGTCTGCGCAATGAGTTGGACTGAAGGTTCTGTTTCCGTGCTTTATGACTCTATGCAGTCAGACCTGCTGAGTTTCTCAATTTCTGATTTCCAGCATCTGAGGTTCTCTGGTCTTTTTATATAACTAAATCAGTTTAGTTTTGGGATGGAAGCTCCTTGATAAGTTTTCCAATTTAATAGTTCGATATTCTCTGTATCCTGATTAATACTTTTGTAATCAAGCCTCACAAAATACAAAGAAAATGAGAAATTCCATTGAGAAAATGCATACCTAACAATGTGTAAAGAAATTACGATGTAGACCATTTCAGTGATAATTCATGACATGTACCTGCTGTATCTGTATCAAATACTGTGGATGGAATTATGATGGCCATTGTTGCTTTCGAACAACTTATTCTACACACCATTTTAATTTTAATTTTCCAGACAATTAATTGGAAAACAGAGCAGGTTTTGAAATGGTACATAATATGCTTTGCCAATTTGCTACTCGGGTAATTAAAGTGAAGATTACTTCCTCTCTATGGCACACAAGTCTTACTTTATATCAAGGGTATATCACCCTGTGATTGCACAATCTGACCAACAGGGTCTCAGAGATTGATTAAACTGCTTTCTGAAATCATTTTTTTTTTATTTACAGTTTTCCCCAAGTGACTGAATTCTTTAATATCCAAAATGAAGTTTTAATCAAATTTTAAAAATTTGCAAGCCGTGTGTTTCTCAGTAACATGATTAAAATGTATCCATTGAATAAACCCATGTGGCTTTTAAAGTCTTTGTCGCAATTTTGATGTGAATGCTTATTTTTGAACTTGATATTTTTACCAGAAGCCTAGACTCTATGAACTGAATTTTGTTTGTGAATTGCTATATACAGTGCATCTTATCCTGTACAATTAACGAATATTGTTTTGTTAACTGCATTGATGGAATGTGTTTCTTTGGCTTCTAAGCTTTGAAATTTCAAAGAGAAGTGATTTATCAGAATGAGAAAGACAGGTAGACGACCTTGAGATTTTGATTTGAATTGTATGAGTCTGCAAGGTGAGAAGAACAAATCTAGAAAATCTACATTAATGTTGGTTCAACTAATTCACAAAAAGCTACATTTTAAGTGAAATGCTTTGTCCACTTATGATGCCCACTGGAGACCTACCCTGCCATTCCTTTTTCCCCTCCCATTTACCACATCCATCATTTCTCCCTTAGACTTCACCAACAGATCAACAGTCACTACTGCAGGCATTAACTTAGGGAGTAAGATCCTAATTAACCACCCAAGCTTTCTTCATGAACCCAAACTAGTTGGTATATTAATCGATTCCCTCACCTCAAGTTCTACCATTAGGCTTGTCCCCTCAAATCCTATCCAGGATACATCTGAATCTACAAATTATAATTCCATCTCCAATTTATCAATCTCATTGATTTTCACCATTATTAAAGGTATTGTTGCTTCCTAAATCCATGCCTGTCATTCCTGTAACTTAGTGATCTCCAATTGGGTTTCCTTCCCTGCTGCGGTATTGAACCAGTTTTAATCAGTCACAAATGGCTGTCTTTGTGATTGCGTAGTACATTATCCTTCCTCATTTGATCCAAGGTAATAAAGGGGAAGATAATTGATAAATCATCAAAACGGAAAGGATAAAATCTCTGATCCAAACAGATTGAAACGAGCAACCATACTAAACTAAAGCTGAGGAAACGCTGGAATAGCATCGTATAATTTATAAAATTCATTAGGAAAAGAAATTGGGGCAGTGGACATGCGGACAGCTAATGTGATTAGTATCTTTTAAAAAAGGAGATTTCACAACCTCAAGGAACAGTAGACCAGTTGAGTAAATGTCAGCAGTAGGAAGGATAAATAAATCTTTACTTAAAAATACAATAGAAGATGATTAAAGGAAAATATGGAACAAATCCACAAATTGCAAATGCAAGTTAAAATTGTAGGTTATGACGGGGCAGAATTTTACTTTGGGTTTTGAGGCCCCATCATCAGATTGAAAGGCAAGTCCTGAGTCTACACTTGGCAACAGACTACTCTTATTGATGCCTTCAGGCTCACTGTCTAACTAAGGATGGTGAATGGGCTCCTGGTTCCGCCAGCCAAATTGGAGGACCAGCAATTTTGAAGCTTTGCAGAGTCACCCAACGAGGTGGGCATGGATGAGATGGATATGAAAACCTCAGGAATGCCTCATAATGAAGGCATGCTTGAAAAAGTACATAGAAGTTCAAATTGAGGGGGCAAAGAACGTTGGGCCCCGCAGGAAGGGAAGATGTCAGGAGCATACCTATCAACCCTTGTCTGGACCACTGAACCTTTGGCTCCATTAGCCCCTTGGCCACTGTGGGGAAGCCACTTCCATGATGCTTATGTTCTCCCCAATGAGCAACCCCCATCCCTGCCCCGAACTCTCCTGCCAGAATCAGAATTGAGGTTTGGTATCAAGTAGCCCTTAGTATCCTTGGCCATCACCACCACGTCCCCCACTCTTCCCCCGTAAGATCTCAGTGAGGGAGAGTGGTGGGACACCCACTGTGGGTATGGTCCTACCCTGCCACGTAAATTTGCAGGCAGAGAACTCTACAATTCTGCCCTTATTGTAGCAATAGACTGGAGATGGAGTGATAGTGATAGTGATATTAAGGAGTGGACTTATGGTCTGTATAACTTTATTGGATTCCTGCCAACTTGACGTCCTTACCATTATCAGCTTTGAAGAAGAACTATTTTGCTGCAAGCTACAAGTGTTGGATAACCAAAACTGATTTCACAGTGGCCAGTGTGTAATGGGTATGACTATTCATTGCATCAAATATAAGCACAGAGCGCATGTTCATACATATTGATAATTCCATACTAGTGTTTTCACTCAAGATGAAAAGCTGACACCAAGAAGTGGAGCTGATTTTTGCTCTTCTTATCTTTCAGTGTGATCATCACTACAATTCTCTATCTCTCTGATGCACTCAGAAAGAATTTTCTAAACGAAGGCTTTGACTTCAAGGTATTGTGATTTTGATACGAGATTCTAATATTTTGTGGCTCTTTACTTCCACATGTACTGCTCGTTTTTATACATGAACACTATTGTGGTTTCTGTTCTGCTCATTTAACTAATGCTCAGGGTTTGTGGTAATTTACAATACCAGCACTGTTTGAGGATTCTTTCATTGACTTTACTCTTGTGACTAAATTTTTTCACTGATGGGGTGCTTTAAATTCTGGTGAAAGAAATACTGCAGAGTTTTCTGACAAAAATTTTAATCCCTCCCCAAGACTGATGTGACATTGTTGGGAACTGGGGTATTTATTTGTTAAACACAACCCACCATGAAACAAACCAGTTTAACTAGGACAACTTGGAGTTGACAAGTAACCCATTCTTGAGAGGATGGTCAGTAATTATAGTACTTCAACATGGCTCTGTGCCTTAGATTTTATCAGTGATTTAGGTTTAATGTATATGTTCCAGGTTTCCCTTGGATCAGGAAACCCAAAAGCTGAACAGCAAGGGAACTGCCAGATCCTACAGTAAAATAGGGCACAGAAGCAGGAGTCCTTCCTTGCCATACCCAGCATCTAAAGCAAACCTGCTGAGATATGCCTTCTCTCTGCAATTGTCAGACCAGTAGCCACCACGTAGCCTCCAATATGCTCACCAGGAAGTGCAATAATAAAATTCTCACAATTCTCAATCTGGGGGATTGTCCATGTGCCCAGCATTTCTGGGGTTCCCACTCAATGGCAGGTACCTTCACTCCCTCTCCATTTTCCAAGCAATGCTGGAGGCCCATATTTCAGAGCCTTCCCTTGCAGCCTAGCACATCATAAATACAAAGTAATACATGTCCTGTACATGGGGGCAAGTTGGTCTCTTGGGCTGAGTTCAGCAAGATCAGCATACTCTTGTTGTTTAAGTTCATCCTTTATTTTTGTTTCTCAGAAGATTGTTATGCTTATGCAGACATTAACAGATCATGTCACTGAATTGGTTGCAAACATTTCAATTTATGCAATGACTGGAACATGTAAGCTTGGGCTTGGGTTGTGGGATGGGGTTACGTAACCAGTTTTGTGATGCATACTCTTATCTGGATGCTGTACAGGCTGTAGCATTTAACTGCAACCAATACAGAACTACTCCAGCATTAAAGCACCCACGCACTGAAGTGAAAACAATCGAATTGCAGTGCAGATCAGGTGGCATGTTTAGAATTTCTTCACAACGTTTGCACAATTACAGCCATCCCTGCAGGATGTAAAGGGTATTAATTTAAACTGTGATTCTCCAAAGACAAACAGGATCAGTGTCAACATCACCGGGTTGCCATGTCCTTTTTCAGACTGCTGGAGTGCTCAAGCATCAGGTTAATAACACAGGAGCAGTGGGCACTTTGTTACACACATGATGAAACATGAAAAATCAAAAATAAATTAAGCATGGCTTGATGGCACAAACATTACAGTTTCAATGGAGTAGCAGGACACGAGTATAAATCCAAGATGTTACCACCTTAACTGTGCCATTGTGAGTCATTTCCCCATAGGTAGTGATTGGAGATGATTCACTGCAGTCTGCTCTTACACTGTTAGCAGTGAAGTGGCAGAGGCTTGGAAACACATCACCCAGCTGCCTTCAAAGCTGCAAATGGTATGTGCTGCATGGGATCCATGAAAGGAAATGGCAGAAAAGATTCTGTGGTTAAATAACTGATTGTATATTAAAGCTTCCTCCTTCAAGTCTCAGTTGTATGTTTCTGGCTGATTCTGCTGAATCGCTGCTGACTTAAAAATCTTTACCTATGATACATAGTGCAAAATAATTCTAGGTATTTTACATGTAAACTTTAGAATATTAAATGATAAAGCAACCTACTTATGAAAGCTGTGTTCAGCTACTCTATAGCATACATATTTAGGCCTGCTTTTCAATGTATTGTACTAATCCTTGGTCCAAACTTTAGAAAATAAATTTTACATTGTAAAAAATTAATGAAAGCAAAATCAATATTGTTTCATAATGAATAAAAATTACATGAAAAGTTTTCAAATTATCAAACTTATCTCAATCATTTTTATGTAATCATCGAGTCAGCAATTTAGAAACATTTCAACCAAACACCATTGGAGTTGCTTGTACAAATTCTGATAATCAGAAACATATCTACAATGCTTTAAAAGCTCAAAACCACTTAAAATATTTTCACAACAAAAGTAACATCACTGTAGAAATATTACAAAATCAGCTGCTGACTTTCAGAAGGAAATCACCCTCTGGGCATACGGTCAGATTGTGTATTTGGGTTGGCACCTAATGCCAGGATAATGTCTGGGTTTGATCTTGCATGGTATTGGCATGACACACACAATGCAATTTTTGAACAAAAGTCCATTTGTTGGGAGAGGATGCCATTCACTTAAAGATGGTGGGCAGACTTCAGGCCCTGCCGTTCTGCAGCCTGCCAGTGCAGGTTAGAGAGAGAGAAGGCATCTAAAGGTAGAGACCACCAGTCAGGTCTTTGTGCAAATTACAGCCGTAGCCATATGGATATATATAGACTATTGGCCAAATGGATCCTGCAGCTCTGGCCCTTGCAGCCTGCCACTAGGGAACTGTCTGCAGGAATTTACTGGATATCTTTAATAAGCATCTGCCACTCACCATTGGTTGGTGGGATGCTTTCACCCTGCTTCACTTGCCTTCTTGAAAAGGGCCTGGCAGCAGAAAGATGGCAGCGTATCAGCACATGGATCAGTTCTATGAAATGTTGATCCTACTCATCTCCAGCAGAATGCCAATATCCAGCCCAGAGAGTCTAGCTTGGTTTCATTTCAGTGTCAGGCCAGACCTTGTTTCTGGATTCAGATTGCATTTATGCTATAACTCCAGTGTTAGTCCAAAATGAAACTGCTTTACAATTATCGTGAAAGTGCAGTACTTTACAGAAGAACAAGTGTAAGACTGATGAAGTGAGATCTGGCAGGCAGAGTTTATTGTACTAAAAATAGCACAAAATAATTCTCAACTGAACTTGGTCTATATTGAAAATAACTAATTAACAAAATATTGATTAAACATAATAGATCACAGTGAGGATCTTAGAATACATATCATTTCTCTAACTTAAAGCAATAGCATTGAAATGATCAGTTATGATTAACATCATAATGGAGTGTACTTATGGATTGCTTCATCACTGATTGTTGCGGTGATGAGAATTGACCAAAAGGTGGTTTTTCAATCCACTTCTTGCAAGAAATGGAATTCACCAGTTAAGGAATCGTTAGGTTAGATACAAGTCTAGAACTGGTTCATGAGCCAGTTCAAAAGTTTTGAGTTTTTATGTGCTTTGTTTTTATTTCCAAAATTTATTTTATTTCGTGTCGTTTTTGAGAATACATAGAAAAGGTATGTAAAATTGTAATAATCTTGATTTTGACGGATGACGTGTTGAAAGCCTCCAAGAACAAAAACAAATGTATGGTTCATATTGCTCAATGTTTTGAAAAGCAGAATGAGTGTTGGTAGCTGCTTCAGGCATTGTCTGCTTTTGCATTTGTTCACATGGATGTACATTTTTGTGGTAAATGTTTCACAATTCTACCTATGCATAATGCTTAACAAATGTATACAGGTGTTTGTGTTTCTCTGTGAAAGCTTGAAGATGTATGTCACATTTAAGACAGTATTCTTTAAAGGATAAGAAATATTTAAATCAAAAGCATAAGGAAGTAAGTCATTTTGAGTTTCAGTCACAATAATTCTGGAATGAATTCTTGAAACATCCGATTGAGCAATCTAGCTTTAAATCTGACTAGTCGCTGTAAATTTAGAAGCACCTTCGAATCAGCAAATATTTCTCCCTAAATAGTAATTAAATCTAACTGATCACAAGCTGTATTTACTTTCAACAATTATACTTTGAAACTGTACTGGGAGAGGCTCGCGTGAATTTATGTCAGCCTTCACAGCACAATAATCCGTTACATGCTACATAGTTGAACATTTTTATTGTTCTAAAGCAGCATATCATTTAAGATTGTGTCAAAAATGACATGTAGGATTCCTGCAGTGGCATGGGACTTTTTCAATCAACACAATTGCGTGGCTTTCCCTCCTGTGTTGTCCAATTCTACAATTGTGTGAAAATTCAGTAGCAAATTTATAATTTTCAATGTAATTTTGTAAGTTTCCTAACTATATGAGCTGTTTAAGTCATTATTCAATATGCATGTATAAACATTGCATATTATGATTAGTTTTCAAGAGTTCAGGATATATTCATGTAAATGTTTTTTATACAATGTATATATTGTAACATTATCATATTGGCTAAATAGCTAACTAACCATAAAACTACCTCTCTGCAGCATAATTTTCTGTAGTGTTTTTACATCTGTATGAAATTAAAGAATTCTTTTTATCATAGGTGTGGGATTCTTACTTCTTTTTGGCAGTAATATTTATCAATCAGCCTTGCCTTCAGCTTGAGATGTTTTCTCCTTCAAAAAGGAAAAAAGTTCTAGAAAAGTAAGTTGCATTATCTGATTCTGCTTACGTACAAAGGCTGAGTTTTTTTTTTCTTTTAAATGCTCTAATTATGTTTGGGTTTCTGGAAATAAATCCTTTCTATTATTCAGGAGTCCACTTGATTTTATGTTCATTATCTTATATTTTCAAATTCAATTACAGATATGGAGACATGAGGGTGATGATGGGATGTGAAATCTTCAGCATGTGGCAAAATCTAGGTAAAAACAAGCAGCATTGTATTTTCTGGATTGTTTAACTACAAATATAATGTCAGTTGTTTAAATTAAATAAATGATCACAATTGATTATATCGTAGGAGAGCACAAGCTACAATTTATTCCTGGACTTATTGGACCATTTTTAGAAGTGACACTTGTACCCCAGGCTGACCTTCGGAATGTGATGATCCCAATTTTCCATGACATGATGGACTGGGAGCAGAGACGTACTGGAAACTTCAAACAGGTAGATCATTATAAATTCATCCTCAAAATAACATCATTGCTAGTTTTTAGTAAAATGTTACATTTTTTTGCTGGTGTGCAGTTGTGATTCAGATGCTTATATTCAATCTGCTTGAGGTAAATCTGTTGTACTGGACTACATTTTAGAAGTGGGTGACTTTTTACATTTAAAAAAAGTATAAAAATAACAACTGACTTTCAAACTTAGATGAAAAGTAGTATTGCGTTATATGTATATATATGTACTATAAATAATTAACGAAGCATGTGGGGATTCATGCCAGAAGCAGCATCAGGCCTACCTAAAAACAAGGGATTAGCCTGGTTAAGTGCCAACAAAGGGTTATTTACATGTCAAAAAGCAGGAGCTGTATGCAATAGTTTATGTGACCTCACAACCAATCGTTCAGGTCTAAGCTCTGCAGTCCTGCTACATCCAGCCATAAATGGTGATGGACAGGGAAATAACTAACATGAGGAGGGTCCACAAAGACTCCCATTCTCAGTGGTGGGGAAGCCCAGCATGCCAGTGGAAAAGAAAGGCTGTTTGTCCAAAAGGTACAAGTCAGAAGTGTGATGGAGCACTCCCCACTCACCTGGATGAGAGCAACTCCAATAACTCTGAAGAAGCTTGGCAGCCTGCATGGTTGGCACCACATCCCCCACGTTCAACATTCACTATCTTCACCGGTAGTAGCACAATGGTAGTAGCTTGATCCATCCATAACATGCAATGCAGCAACTCATCAAGTCTCCTTTGGCAGCATCTTCCAAACCCGTGCTGTCTTCATCCTAGAAGAATGCATGGAAATGCCACCACATTCAAATTCTCCTACAAGCTGTACACATTCTGACTTGGAAATATAACGCCATTCCTTCAGTGTCATTGGGACAAAATCCTGGAAATCCATTACTAACAACGCTGTGGGTATACCTATACCACCAGCACCTTCTCCACAGCAATTAGGAATGGGCAATAAATGTTGGGTTAGACAGCAATGACTACATCCTGTGAATGATTGATTGAAAAAAATTCATTGCTAATTAAAAACACTTCAGATTTCGTAGTGTTGGCTATTAAGTGGTTAAAATTTGAAATGCCTTATTGGCGTGCTTTATGCTTTCATACTGAGGAGGAGGATGGTGGAGGAGGTGTTTTCTCCCTCTGGCATTAAGGCTGCTTGTGTTTATGTATTTTACTTCAGAGACCTACTTATTGGAGATCATTATTCAGACATTAAATCTATACAGAATGTATGTGGTTCTTTGCACAATCATTCATTGAAAACACTCATTGATCATATTGAAAGCTCTTTTATGGTAAACATAGAGTCTCATTATCTTACACATCGCTATATTAAAACTGAAGCATTTTTGTTGTTAATAAATGTTGTGGATTCTTTAATTTTTAGATGTGTAAAATTGATGTCATGACAGCACAAAATACTGATGTGGATCCAAGGATCGGTGTGGACTATAAAATTGTAAAATATGTTATCCTTTCTACTTGTGACTTAGGTGCTCAGACAGATCTGAAAGCAGCTGCACAGAGCAGTGTACCTCATTTTCAAAGGGCTAGTCACAGAGCTTAAAGGATATTTGGAAGTTGTGACTATAAGAGATATTGTAACAGTTTTCTTGTTTATGTCAGCAAGTACAAGAAGATCGATTTCTGGAAACTGTTCCAGATAATCTAACCGTGTAGCTGCTTGACTGGGAGCATGACACCTGAAGGCATCTATGCAAATGAGCAGAGTATTTTGTAACTTCAAATCCATCAAAGTTTAGAATGAGCAGAAGGATTCCTTTCACTCCCTCTCAAACAAATTGTGTTGTCCCGATACCACATGGATTGTAGAGGTTCAAAAAGATGTCACAGCACCTTCTCAAGGGCATTTAGGGGTCAGTAGCAAATTCTGGCCCAGGCAACATTGTTCACAACTTATGAATGATCATTTTTTAAAAAATAAGTGGCCAGGGACAGGCCCTCCCAGCGAGGCTCTGGGGAATGTTGACTGAAAACATTTATTAAGGATCTTGTTTGGTGTTATGTGCAGATTGGTTGCTGGCTTGTCATTGGAGGCTGGTGATTGAATTTGGCTGGTTTTAGACTGGGAAGACCCAGCTTGGCTTTTACTGATGCTTTACTGTATTTGGCAATCATGTATGTAATTTACTGTAGTGATGGATGAGGTCTAGTAGGGCTGTCTTTGAAGCTGGAGAAAGCTAGAAGCAAAGAAGACTGGAGAGGGATGAGGAGAGCGGGGAGGAGAAGGAGTATCTGTGCAGGAAGCAATATTCACAACTGTTCTTCAATAAGCATTTATGCACTTGGCTGAGGCGTAATGTCTCTGCTTCAAAACTCTCACCTGCTGAGCCAGAACTTGAGTCTACACTAAGACACACACAGCATAGCCTGTGGCCATTTGAGATCACTGTGGTCTGTATGTACAATTGGATCCTCACAGACTGCAGCAAGTATTATGAGAACAATTTCTCAATTTGAAGTCAACCATTCTGTCCATGAGGAGATTAAAACTGTCTAAATAAGAAGGAAGCCCAATATCTCTCCATATGGACAGAGCAAAGTCACAATGAACATTACACCTTTCCCATTTTGCAAGTTCCATCACCCTACCATTGGCAAACATGTTTTCAGCTGTCCATGCACTAAGCTATAGAATTCACTCCTTTATCGTAAATTGTAGCATGGAAGATGACCACTTTGTCCATGGTCCCTATGTTGACTATTTAAAAGAGCAATCCCATTAGAATTACTTGCCTCTTTCCCCAATGCTTGATGTCAACTTTTGACTAATAATGCCCCTATGTAGCACCTTAAACTTTCATCTTGATTTCCAAATTCTTTCATGTCCTCCCAATGCCATCGCTATCTCTGTCAACTCATGAGATCGGGAATATTCCAGATTGAACACAAACTCCAGGCTGAGGATAAAATCTGTTGGATGGATGCAACTGCACGTTGGTTTCCTGATATGATTTCACTCCAGCAATAAAACCTAGATCTGACACATTGTGTGCTTGCTCATTGGTGGACTGACAAGTGTTACCATGTATGATTTTTGGTCACCTTAGGTTCCTTCAGCCTGTAGGCCTCTGCATAAAGGCTGTTGATTCATGCTGTGCAGTAAGCTGGCACTTACCCCTGTGTGGCATTCTACTCCTCCTTCCTAGCTTCTACACATTTGTGCCCAATGCTGTACCACTCAATATCATCTTCCTTTCGTTTACTTTCTAAATCACACATGGCATTAATATCTGAGTTGGTGCTTTTGAGGATCAAGCCAAGTGATGGTGAATTTTCAAGAAAGCCAGTCTCCTCTTGCTAAAGCATCAAAAGCATTTCCACATTTTAAATAACCTGCAGTTAGGAAACAAAAATATGAGGTAAAAAACATGTTTGCTACTGATTCCATCCATTTCCCTGGCAACAGTTTGAGATTAAGTGAGTCTGCTCTCAGCAGTGGTGTCACATTTGATTCTGAAATGAGATTCTCACCACATTTGTATCCTCACTAAGACACCTTATTTCCACTTGGACAACATCAGTCAATTTTACCTCTGTTTCACCTCATTCGCTATAGTAACCCCTAATTGTGCCTTCACTATTTCTGGACTTGACTATTCTGCTGCATTCCTGGTTAGTTTCCCATATTCTACTCTCTGTAAACTTGAGGTTGTCCAAAACTCTGCTGCTTGTGCTTTGACTTGCAGATGTCATGCTCCCTCAACAGCCCTCTGTTTGCTGATCAGTATTAACTTCTGATCAGACAACACCTTTATTTTAAAATTCACATTCAAATTGTTTTGAGTTCCTTCTCTGGTCCCGCCCCTGCCTAACTCTGTAATCTCTGCCAGCTGCAAAACCCTTTGAGATAACTATGTTCCTTTAATTCTGGCCTTTTGCGTATCCACATTATTAATTGTTTGATCATTTATGGTAATGTCTTTAATTGCCTAGACCTTGAGCTCTGGAATTTCCTTCCTCCAATTATCTGCTTGGCTTCCTCCTTCAAGGCACCCCTTAAGTTCTATCTCTTTGATTTGATTTTTGGTCATCTGACCTAATATTGCCTTATGCTTAGTATCATACTATGTTTTGATAATCCTCCCTTAAGATGCTTCGGTACATTTTATTCAATGAAAGGTGCTACATAAATACGTTATTATTGTTTGGCTTAACATTTGATGGTGAAGGGAGAGCAGGGCATTAGTGGCTGGTAAATTTAGTTGCATAGCATGTGTAGAGTGAAAATCATAGAATCCCTACAGTGTGGAAGCAGGCCATTCGGCCCATCAAGTCCACACCAACCCTCCAAAGAGCATGCCACCCCCTACCCTATCCCTGCATTACCCATCCTAGACACTATGGGTAATTTAGCATGGCCAATCCACCTAAACTGCACATCTTTGGACTGTGGGAGGAAACCCACGCAGACATGGGGAGAATGTGCAAACTCGACACAGACAGTCATAGATCATAGAATCCCTACAGTGTGGAAAACAGGCCCTTAGGCCCAACAAGTCCACACCGACCATCAGTGCATCCCTCCAGGCCCATCCCCCGATAACCATCCTTGAACACTTCGGACCATTTAGCATGGCCAATCCACCTAGCCTGCACATCTTTGGACTGTGGGAGGAAACCCACACGGATACAGGGAGAACGTACAAACTCCACACAGACAGTCGCCTGAGGGTGGAATTGAACCTGGGTCCCTGGCGCTATGAGGTGGCAGTGCTAACCACTGAGCCACCGTGCCGCGCATGAGAGCAAGAATTGAAAAAGAGGAGGAAATGTGCAAAGACCTGAACGTAACATCTCCTCCAGTATCACCACTTGCAACATAAATGATTCTCCCCCTGCCTGTAATGGTCAGAGTTTTTTCTTCCATTGTGCAGACAAGATGCTGGTAGACTAAGGATCTTATGACATCAGTCTTCTTGTGCAGGTGTTTTGCGATCCTGACCTGCAGAGAAGGAAATGTGTTATTATAGCCCATTAGTTATATGGAAAAAAATGTTTATCATAATCAAATAGCTGGTATGCAGTGCGCAAGATATGAGGATTGTGATAATGGCTAGTGAGAGTGAATGAGGAAGTGAAGTATACAGTGAAATGAAGTACGGTTACTGTAGAAATGAGTGACAGAAAGAGGGACAAGGGAGTGTTGTGAAAATTGAAGGTGTGCATACAGTGTAAGGAAATAGTGTTATTCCCCTGACAACCCTGGTAAGGCGAATGAATATTGTCAGCATTCCACGCACGTCCTTGGAGCTAAAGCTTGACAATTACCTCTTTTACAACCTTTTGCCATTATTTGCAGTAACATTTCTGGAGGACTTTCTGCCCCCAAAGAGGAACAGGATCTCTCTCATCTGGTTTACTGCCTGGACAAGGTCTCCAAAGTAGCATCAATGAACCTGGGATCTTTCAGAGCATAATATGTAGTGATCATTTAACCTGCATCTGTGCCCTGCAGTGAATATTTGTGTGTAGCTTGCTCTCATCCCCTGCATAACTGATCTCAGACTTGATTATATTTCTAGGCTACCTTTTGCTGGTTTACACACAAGTGCTGCTAAGACCATGAAACATATAAATTTGTAATCTATATGTCAATATCAGTCAGAAACTAATTAATCAATGAGTTTAATTAACACATGTATTCCCAGGTGGAGGCGAAACTGATAGACAAATTGGACAGCTTAATGTCAGAAGGCAAAGGTGATGAAACTTACCGAGAGCTTTTCAACAGCATGTGAGTCATACATAACCTTATTTTACAGCTGTTGTTTACATGCTGAGATGTAATGGTGTTTCGACATTATACTTACATCTATTTGCTGCCTATTTTACTGTTTGCATCAAAATAAAAATTCAGTGGTGTCCAGCTTCCTCAGTGGGTAAATGCACTCAACACTGAAGTATCAATGCCAGAAATATCCATATTTGATTGGTGCTTAATGCTGCTTTCCCAGGCAGGGCATTCTGTCAGTCAGTAGCAAGTGCTGTTGAAAACAATGCAGGAAATAACCACAAATGTACGCAAAACTGCCTGCCTTTTGGTTTGCAGTTACATCATTTAAATTAAGGTTAGATCAGTCCTTGAGCATTAGCTATTTTGTAACCTTGCAGGATTCATTGTAATAAAATACAAACAAAACCTGTTATTCAAAAAGAAAACAGGTCATGAAAACAGCCATGTATTTTTTCAAAGGAAGATCCTGTAAGGTTGAGGCATATCCTGCATGGAATTGCAGAATAAACGATTGCAAAGGGGCAGCCTATTTTATGCATGTGCTATTGCTTGATTTTACACCCTACCCAAGGCACACTTCTCCCCTGGTCAATTGAAGGAAGGAAGAAAGCTTATTGGCAGGTATTAAACAAGATTCACTTGCTTATACCGTCCTCTTTCCCTTGCATTGATTTTTTTTCCCTTGCATTCGAGATACAATGCACATATTTAAAGTACCCTTTCTCATGTCATTGCATTCACAACAATAAGTCGACAATGTCTCGTTTGATTTGGAAGCTATTGTCTTTAGATGATCTTCTATTAGGGAAGTCTTACGATAAGGACTGAAATTAGCTTAATCAAAGGCATTTGGTTACCTTGCTGTGAAGAAAATGTCAAACAGCCCTCTCTTTACAAGCTGGAAAAGCTTAAATGTACCTAATAGGTAATATATTTGGGCGGTTGCTTTACCCGAAACACTACCTAGGTAGTGTCTCCCACCCATCCTCCTCCTCTAACCAAAAAAAAAGGTTCTGAGCGCTGATTTGGTAAGGCTACTAGTATATATTTTTTTTAATTTGTCTGTTTGGGAATTCAGAACAGTGGGAATGGATGTTAGGGCAGTTGTATGCTCCTCCTGTAGAATGTGGGAGGTAAGGGTCACCACTAGTGTCCCCACTGACTTCATCTGCGGGAAGTGCACCCAACTCCAGCTCCTCGGAAACCGTGTTAGGGAACTGGAGCTGGAGCTGGATGAACTTCGGATCATTCAGGAGGCTGAGGGGGTAATTGAGAGGAGTTACGGGGAGGTAGTCACACCTCAGGTACAGAAAAAAAGTAGATGGGTTACAGTCAGGGGACGGAAAGGGAACAGGCAGACAGTGCAGGGATCCCCTGTGGCAATTCCCCTCAAAAACAAGTATACCGTTTTGGATACTGTTGGGGGGGATGACTTACCAGGGGTAAGCCATGGGGTACAGGTCTCTGGCACAGAGTCTGTCCCTGTTGCTCAGAAGGGAAGGGGGGAGAGGAGGAGAGCATTAGTCATTGGGGACTCCATAGTTAGGGGGACAGATAGGAGATTCTGTGGGAACGAGAGAGACTCGCGGTTGGTGTGTTGCCTCCCAGGTGCCAGGGTCCGTGATGTCTCGGATCGTGTTTTCGGGATCCTTAAGGGGGAGGGAGAGCAGCCCCAAGTCGTGGTCCACATAGGCACCAACGACATAGGTAGGAAAAGGGATGGGGACGTAAGGCAGAAATTCAAGGAGCTAGGGTGGAAGCTTAGAGCTAGAACAAACAGAGTTGTTATCTCTGGTTTGTTACCCGTGCCACGTGCTAGCGAGGCGAGGAATAGGGAGAGAGAGCAGTTGAACACGTGGCTACAGGGATGGTGCAGGAGGGAGGGATTCAGATACCTGGATAATTGGGGCTCATTCTGGGGTAGGTGGGACCTCTACAAACGGGATGGTCTACACCTGAACCAGAGGGGTACCAATATCCTGGGGGGGAAATTTGCTAATGCTCTTCGGGAGGGTTTAAACTAATTCAACAGGGGGGTGGGAACCTGAATTGTAGCTCCAGTGTACAGGAGGTTGAGAGTAGTGAGGTCATAAATAAGGTTTCAAGGTTGCAGGAGTGTACCGGCAGGCAGGAAGGTGGTTTGAAGTGTGTCTACTTCAACGCCAGGAGCATCCTGAATAAGGTGGGTGAACTTGCAGCATGGGTTGGTACCTGGGACTTCGATGTTGTAGCCATTTCGGAGACATGGATAGAGCAGGGACAGGAATGGTTGTTGCAGGTTCCGGGGTTTAGATGTTTCAGTAAGATCAGGGAAAGTGGTAAAAGAGGGGGAGGTGTGGCATTGTTAGTCAAGGACAGTATTACGGTGGCAGAAAGGACGTTTGATGACAACCCGTCTACTGAGGTAGTATGGGCTGAGGTTAGAACCAGGAAAGGAGAGGTCACCCTGTTGGGAGTTTTCTATAGGCCTCCGAAAAGTTCCAGAGATGTAGAGGAAAAGATTGCAAAGATGATTCTGGATAGGAGCGAAAGTAACAGGGTAGTTGTTATGGGGGACTTTAACTTTCCAAATATTGACTGGAAACGCTATAGTTCGAGTACTTCAGATGGGTCAGTTTTTGTCCAATGTGTGCAGGAGGGTTTCCTGACACAGTATGTAGATAGGCCAACAAGAGGCGAGGCCACATTGGATTTGGTACTGGGTAATGAACCAGGCCAGGTGTTAGATTTGGAGGTAGGAGAGCACTTTGGTGATAGTGACCACAATTCGGTTACGTTTACTTTAGCGATGGAAAGGGATCGGTATATAAAGCAGGGCAAGAGTTATAGCTGGGGGAAAGGCAACTATGAGGCGATGAGGCAAGATTTAGGATGCATAGGATGGAGAAGAAAACTGCAGGGGCTGGGCACAATTGAAATGTGGAGCTTGTTCAAGGAACAGCTACTGCGTGTCCTTGAGAAGTATGTACCTGTCAGGCAGGGAGGAAGTGGTCGAGCGAGGGAACCGTGGTTTACTAAAGAAATTGAATTTCTTGTCAAGAGGAAGAAGGAGGCTTATGTAGAGATGAGGCGTGAAGGCTCAGTGAGGGCGCTTGACAGTTACAAGTTAGCCAGGAAGGACCTAAAGAGAGAGCTAAGAAGAGCCAGGAGGGGACATGAGAAGTCTTTAGCAGGTAGGATCAAGGAAAACCCTAAAGCTTTCTATAGGTATGTCAGGAATAAAAGAATGACTAGAGTAAGGTTGGGGCCAGTCAAGGACAGTAGTGGGAAGTTGTGCGTGGAGTCCGAAGAGATAGGAGAGGTGCTAAATGAATATTTTTCGTCAGTATTCACACAGGAAAAAGACAATGTTGTCGAGGAGAATACTGAGATACAGTCCATTAGACTGGACGGGATTGAGGTTCATAAGGAGGAGGTGTTAGCAATTCTGGAAGGTGTGAAAATAGATAAGTCCCCTGGGCTGGATGGGATTTATCCTAGGATTCTCTGGGAAGCTAGAGAGGAGATTGCAGAGCCTTTGGCTTTGATCTTTATGTCGTCGTTGTCTTCAGGAATAGTGCCAGAAGACTGGAGACTAGCAAATGTTGTCCCCTTGTTCAAGAAGGGGAGTAGAGACAACCCTGGTAATTATAGACCAGTGAGCCTTACTTCGGTTGTGGGTAAAGTGTTGGAAAGGATTATAAGAGATAGGATTTATAATCATCCAGAAAGGAATAATTTGATTAGGGATAGTCAACATGGTTTTGTGAAGGGTAGGTCGTGCCTCACAAACCTTATTGAGTTCTTCGAGAAGGTGACCAAACAGGTGGATGAGGGTAAAGCGGTTGATGTGGTGTATTTGGATTTCAGTAAAGCGTTTGATAAGGTTCCCCATGGTAGGCTATTGCAGAAAATACGGAGGCATGGGATTGAGGGTGATTTAGCGGTTTGGATCAGAAACTGGCTAGCTGTAAGAAGACAGAGGGTGGTGGTTGATGGGAAATGTTCATCCTGGAGTTCAGTTACTAGTGGTGTACCGCAAGGATCTGTTTTGGGGCCACTGCTGTTTGTCATTTTTATAAATGACCTGGATGAGGGCGTAGAAGGATGGGTTAGTAAATTTGCGGATGACACCAAAGTCGGTGGAGTTGTGGATGGTGCAGAAGGATGTTGTAGGTTACAGAGGGACATAGATAAGCTGCAGAGCTGGGCTGAGAGGTGGCAAATGGAGTTTAATGCGGAAAAGTGTGAGGTGATTCACTTTGGAAGGAGTAACAGGAATACAGAGTACTGGGCTAATGGTAAGATTCTTGGTAGTGTGGATGAGCAGAAAGATCTCGGTGTCCATGTGCATAGATCACTGAAAGTTGCCACCCAGGTTGATAGCGTTGTTAAGAAGGCGTACAGTATGTTAGGTTTTATTGGTAGAGGGATTGAGTTTCGGAGCCATGACGTCATGTTGCAGCTGTACAAAACTCTGGTGCGGCCGCACTTGGAGTATTGCGTACAGTTCTGGAAGGATGTGGAAACATTGGAAAGGGTGCAGAGGAGATTTACCAGGATGTTGCCTGGTATGGAGGGAAGGTCTTATGAGGAAAGGCTGAGGGTCTTGAGGCTGTTTTCGTTAGAGAGAAGAAGGTTAAGAGGTGACTTGATAGAGACATACAAGATGATCAGAGGATTAGATAGGGTGGACAGTGGGAGCCTTTTTCCTCGGATGGTGATGGCTAGCACGAGGGGACATAGCTTTAAATTGAGGGGTGATAGATATAGGACAGATGTCAGAGGTAGGTTCTTTACTCAGAGAGTAGTAAGGGCGTGGAATGCCCTGCCTGCAAAAATAGTAGACTCGCCCACTTTAAGGGCATTTAAATGGTCATTGGATAAACATATGGATGATAATGGAATAGTTTCGGTTAGATGGGCTTCAGATTGGTTTCACAGGTCGGCGCAACATCGAGGGCCGAAGGGCCTGTACTGCGCTGTAATGTTCTATGTTCTATGTTCTAATTTAAAACATTTTAAAACTTAAAGAAGCAGCACAATCGGGGATAGACAATGAATGTGGGCCTAGCCATTCATGGGTTTCATTTTGACCTCTGTCACAAATCCACAGATTCCCAAATGTCTTGAATATGCTTCCCCACAATCCATCTCCTGTGAATGAATGATTTTAACAGAAAATGTTGTAAGTCGGCAGCTGAAGACACTAAAATGATTTAGCTAGCACTGTGTAGTTCATAAGGGGCGAAGAGAAGGAAATGATCACAATGATTGTGAAGTCAGAGGAAGACACCTGCCCAGCTCTTGTCACTTAATGCCCTTGAATGTCATGTTGGGATCTAAAGCTGGTTTTAGGCCCTAGGTTTGCATGTGAAACAGCCCTGTTCCCAGGGTATGACAATTGCCAAGGACACCTATTTGGGATGGCCACCAAAAATGTCAGAAAGATGACCTAACCTGAATGCAGGTTGGAATTTTTTGAAGAGTCTTTTGGACACAGAACCTTTTGTCTAGAATTTAGGCCTTGTTCTTGCAATATGAGTGCCATGAAGTTCAATTTCTCTTTAACTTGCTACAGATGCCGTGCACTCGTTGGCAATACAAATTTTTGGAAGTCAGTTACACATAAGACGTTATTATTTTTAGACTCCTACGGAAGTCACATTACTACAAAAATATTAACTAGACTAATCAATTAATTGTAAAACCCGCGTTGAAATTCTAAACCAACTAAAATCCATTATTATGAGTTTTAAAATACTGTGAGATTGATTTCAATGACATAAGTTTAAAAATAAGCACGTAAAAGGTTAATAAAATATTTTTATTTTTAAAATCTTCTTCCTACTGCCAAAGGTGTACAATGCGTTTGCAGACCTCTGCCAATGCAGCTCTGAGTTAATCTTCAACAACAAAACAGCTCAGATTGTGTCTCCATGTTGAACAGTCAGGAATGTAAACCAGTTATGAAGGAATTTCAAAGCTGGTTCTCCCCATAAGATTACGCCCACAGAAGGAAAATACCAAAGGGGTCACAATCAATTAAATATCAATGTGTTTTACAGTGATTTACACAAATATGAGATATTTTCTGTTTCATGGTGTTATCTGCAAGAATATTTTCAAAACTAGATTCACTATGTTACCTACAATTTTATGTTTATTGTTATAGTTTTCTCCCATGCAATAAGAAAGGATGGCATTTGTCAGGCCCTGAATCCAGTTATTCATAGACAATAATGTTGATGCCATTTGCTCTGATTTTGATAATTTCTTTAAATATACTTCCAATTCTCACCAGTCTCTCACCTTTGCATGGTTGCTCTCTATCTTTTACCTTACCTTCCTATATTTTTTCCCCACTGCATCTTCAAAAATGGACTTCACACTGATTTCTATTACAATCCCACAGATCTCTCTCTCTCTCTTTCTCTCTTTCTCTCTCATTAATATATTTTACATCTGGTTAGCTACATCTGGTTTGATGAGTTCCATTCAGTTGCCAACACATTTCCTCCACTGGCAATATTGAATAAAGACCTTGACCAGCTTGATATATTTCCTGTATTTCTGTTCCCCCACCCTTCTCGCAGCACAACAGAAACAAGGTCATTCTTTCCCTCACCTATCACCGCAGTGATCTTCTGAATTAACAAGATATTTTTTACCATCGACCATGCGTTCCTACCACCAAGTATATTTCTGTTCCCCTCTCCTCATTGCTTTCCTAATGTATGACTCTTTCCCTCTATCATTCACTCTTCTAGCTTTTGTTTCCTTGCATTATTCTGTTATTATTATAACAGATGCAACGCCTATTTACTCATCTCTTCCAACATTACAATGCAGAGTCCCAAATGCTCCTCGTGTGAAAAAGTAATTAATGTGTGCTTCCTTCAGTATAGTACACTGTCTTCACAAGATCACAAAGTAATTATAGATGAGGAAAACCATTTGGTCCATCTTAGCTCATTTGTATGGAATCTTTTAAAGTCTTCCATTAGAACACTAGAATGATTGCAGGGATTTTGTCGACTGTACTGTATGTTTTGAAGTCTGAATCTTGGCAATGTTCACTAATAGAAAACTTAATGAGAATCATATGTGTTGCCCTCCCTCAAGATGTCAGAATTTCTGCTCCCTCACCACCCCATCTCACATTTGCACCAGAAGATCAGCTGGACCTGCTTGCTGTGGCAGAAGCTGAGGTGTGGCAGTCCACAGCTGGGCCTGCAAATACTCAACTACCCAGAAGTTACTGGCCATGTGAAGGCCAATATGAGCATAACCCCTTATGAGCATTAGCTTTATTGAGGTCTCTGGGAATGATCTTGTCAAAGCTGTTGAGCTTTAGGCATCTTCGTATAATAAATTATCCTCCGTTGACTTCTGGGTGAGAAATGAACAGAAGACAAATATTAGGTTTGTCATTAGATTTATCACCATTATCACATTTTGGCCTAATGCGGTTTCATAATTTGTCAGTGTGATACTGATGTAAAATTTGGCTGAAAGGTTTAAATGTCCTTTATTTCAGCAGGAAGAGAATTGTGAAGGCTGCAACAAAGGCTGTAAATACAGAGAGATGAGATTGTGCAGCATGCAGCTTGCCACTATGATGTTTATGTTATGCCCCTCTGGAGCATATTTTCAGGAGTCTCAGACATATCAAGGCACCTATACCTCTGCTTGGGTATCTGGATTGTAGTTCCTTGTCTTTTAATTATATGTGTCTGACTCAGATGTGGCGAGGTTATTTGGGGTTGAAACAAACCATTACTCTTTCCTTTTCATAATGGAATGCTGTCACGGGATAAATGCATTGTCACAGCAACTCAGGGACTTTATACAGATTTTATATGAACCTGTTTCTGTGATTGGATATCAATCTTATACTTAAGACTTGTATTCTGGTGTCTCAGTGAGAATGTGTAATGCTGTTCATTATACCCTTGATGCAGTAGAAGTTAGTTATTGATGCAAAACTCTGACCGTTCTCGTGCTGGTTGTTAAGGTCAATGTGGAAAATGTACAAGCAAACTGGTGAATTTGCTTATTGCAGCTGTGTTGTTAACTGGAAGATGCAGTCCTCTGTAGTAGAATAGAAGGAGTTAATGGCATATAAATGGGAGGCTGTGACTGCTTGAGAACCACTGGCAAAATGCAATCACCTGTCCCAGTAAGCAGCAGATCCTGTCACTGTGGTCTGCAGAAATCAGTTGTAGACCCCTTCAAGATATGCAACTTGCCTGCTCCAGATCATTTGAAGAAAGTGGCTCTTGGCCTGACATATTGTGCTGGGTAGGGCCTCCGACAAGCAACCCCAAACCTCTGCCTTGCAATAGGTCCAGTTAGCAACCAGTGTTGATTTCTGAGGCTGAGGCTGATGCTGCTATTCTTCCTGCTTTAGCTGTACCTCTATCCAAAAGAAGTCAGCAATAAAAACAATCATGATCAGCAGTAATAGGGCAATATGGTAAAGAATGTGAAAAAAAAATGACCTGGATGCTGGAGACTCCTTTGGCAACCCAAACAGTATGATGGCACACCCACCATCTAATGCAGTCACTCATCCCATTCAGCAATGATTCATTAAGAGCCAGACTGCTTAAAATTACTGTGATGTAGTTTGGCCCAGTTGAATTGCTGACACTATGGCAGATATTGAAGGGGTGATGAGAGAGCAGACATTGAGACATCCTGAAAGTGGGTGACACCATATAGTTCCAACACAATGGGCGTTCAATCAACTGCACATGTTGTGTAGTTGAGATAACAATGGACAGAAGCACGCCAGGATACAAAAATAATGTTTCCTTGCTATTTTAACCAGTGTCCCCACTCCATTCCTTTTTGGTGACGAAACCTAAAATTGGTGCCTTAATTTTTGCTTCTAGTAGTTATGGAGACAAGACAAGAGAATATAATTTTCCCTTTCAACTTAAAACTATGTAAAAAGAAAACAGCAATAATATCTGAGAGTTTTTTTTGATTAACATGTACATTGTCCCTATTTTAATTACTATCGAAGCTTTTTAACTTGGCAAGATCTGATTTTGACAACGTATCAGAAAATGGAAATAAATAGTACATTTCCAAAGAGGCAGATTCACTATATTATCCCAAACTTCACAGTCAGAAACAATGCGTCATGTCTTATGTAATACCCAATAACAAGGTATTCTCTCATTTTAGGAGAAATGTTTGAAAATTCAGATTTAACGTAACTTGATCTGTAAATCATTGATGATTTCTTTTAAATACTCATACCATGCAATTTGCAGTGCAATAATTTTAAAAGTAAATTTGTCTTTTTGCTAAATGAACTTGAAGGGTTAACATTAATACCTTAACAGTTCCTCAACTGGCAGTCTCTTTTTACCTTTGTTGTGATTTGATAGAATTACATTTAATGTTTTGTAAAGGTAAAAATTCAAATCAGGCACACAAATGCGGTATATTCCTATTGCATATTTACTTTTCCCATAGCAATTATGCTAATTTTACTTTTTTAAAAAAAGAGCCAGTTATAATGACAAAATAAGCAAAGAAGGTTGTAGCCATGACAACGTACTTTTGACGCAGACTGCTGCTGAGGAGAATCTGTCGCTATTGCTTCTTTCATGGATAATGTAAAAATTCATTTGTTTTGCCAATGCTTCCTGGATCTAGAATTCCACTTTTTGGGCCTTACCCTAGGTAAGATGTTGCTACAATTATATTTTGGAGTGCTTACTGTGATACGGTGTAACTCGTGAAATACAAATGACTGGTGTAACCTATTACTGAAATAATTACTACACTGTGTAATGTGAGACATCAACGAAATGTGAATCGGGGCTTGTGGTTGCACTGCACTTGTTTCAAATAAACCAGGTCAGAACACTGACAAATTCCTTTCTATCTGCAGCCTGCTGAAGAAAATTGAGAGAGAAACCTGGCGAGAAAGTGGTATTTCTCTAGTAGCTACTGTAACTCGCCTAATGGAAAGGTTGCTGGATTACAGGTGAGACTTGACAGTTCTTGCTTTTACTGCATGTTGAAAAATTGGAAGGTATAATTTTTTTTCAAACTTGAACAGAAAACTATGGTGTTAATTTGTGTATTTACATTGGTAATGCAGGAGCTGAAATTCATATGATTGTATACTGTTTATCATTTTACTGGTTTCTATCTAGCGGATGCACCATTGTGGACACTTACTGTGTGTGCAAACAAACAACTATTACATGGTCAACAAAACATTTTTGACACGATTTTCTTTCTTATTTTGCGTTCAGTGCTATCGTCGTTTTTTTTCCATCGTGTAGAACAATTTCCCTCATGAGTGTCAACGTCCTATTGATATGCTAAGAACTGCAGGGGACACTGGTAATGTGAATAAACTGTAATTGCTTTCCATTTGCAGAGACTGCATGAAAGTGGCAGAGGTTGATGGCAAAAAGATTGGCTGTACAGTTAGCCTGTTGGTCAGTATCTATTTAATTTATCTGTTCGATCCAAAAGGGGTGGTTCTTGAATATAGCAATCATCTCCAAAAATCCTGAATTAAAAAAGACATTTGAATCACTTCTAGTTATAAATTCAATTTGGTAGAGCTGCTTTTTAGGGTATCAACTTTGGCCAGCATTAAGCTACATAACGAGAGTTTAAGCTCACGATTGCCAATGCTACTGAATTTCTGATCTTAGCAAGATCACCAGTGGTTAAATACCAACCTGAAATCTGGTTGTTGGCCACAGGGTAGGAACTGGTGGTTTGCTAGTAGCTCATTTAGGGAGAAAACTGTCTGCCATAGCTTTTCTAAATTATGGAAAAATCAGAGGACTGGGTTGAAAATGGAAAGAAGCATTTTCCTTAAGTCATCAGTGACATTGAAGACTTATGTCGTTAGCTATGGTGCTGCTGTTGTTGCTACCGTAGACAGCGCAACTCGTTCTGTAGTAGCATCTCTTGGTTTGCTACTGTCAAATATTGACCTATGATAGCCTTAAACCTCTTGGTATTAATGACTGAAAAGCTAGCTTTTGAAGTTGGCTTTTGGCCAACTGGAGATTCCATCTGCACAATGGGCAGTGTGTCATAAAAGAAAAGAGGTAATTCAAAGTGTTTGGGGTTTTTTTCCCCTTTAGGGAACAAGGTCTTGGAGATGTCATGCATTTCTTTTGAAATGAAAGGAAGAAGAAAACTTGTCAAGCATGCACAATATATTTATTCATTTTTTAAACTTCAAACTGTTTACTTAATTTTTGCATTATAGGGTTAACATTTAAAGAGATTATCCTGATATTTGAGTATTATTATAATATTCTAGCTTAATTCAGTATGACAGTTCACATGCTGTAAATTCGAAAGAAAGATGCTCAACTGAGAAGCTTGTTTACACTGGAAGGATGGTAAAGAGAAACTTGAAATCTATACCTCTGTTTATTTTCATCCTCGAGCTGTTTGCATCCTCCTTTATACCTCCCCTGCTTTGAGAAACAACCTATGTGAGGGCCAATCAGCTGTAGATGCTTTGGATAAGCTTAGAAAAGCTGTAGATTTCTTGCAATAAGGCCACATCCTTCATTTATATAACCTGTTTATTCATACCAAAGCACCAAAGCATTTTTGTTGATATATTGTAGTTTTGATGATCGTATGATCAAGTGTAGAACTTAGTCTGACGTCCATAGATCACCTTCTAGTGTCGTCAGGAATGTTATTTTTGGCCTGTTTTCATGTGTCATTTCCCTATGGTGAGAAAGTATAACATAGCAACTTGGTAATTATTAACGCTGCATTGTTTGCATTATGGACCACATTATCCCTGAAACAAAAAAGAAGAAAGAAATAAAATAATATTGGTAAATTGGCATGTTAGAATAGAATGTTTTTATTCCAAGGGCCTAAATTTGAATCAGGATGATAGTCTTGCCTTCTTTCTGGAGAAAATGATCCTATGTGATCCTCCTAATCAAGTACAGTACAAAAGTACCCACATTTGGCCACCAATTAGGAAGTCCTACAAGGAAATCAAACAGAGGATCAAGGTAGAAAATGTAAATTCTACAGGGGTGCAAACTGGCTTTCCCCAGCACTATGGGATGAACAGTATCAGGGAGTTGACAAATGTTTAGGGGAGGTCTGGGTGGCATGATTAATATTCTTTCACAGCCGTGCCATTTGTGACATGAAAGGTGGCAAATCAGCTACCTGCCCAGAGCCTAGTTGAGCCACTTAAGGGACGCAACCTGTCTCCACGGACATTTTAATCTATTGGGAAGATCTACTGCTGTGGAGGGGGCTGCCAGGTAAGCCATAACGGCTTCTAAGGACACTTGCACTCTAGCATTCTTCGGCCCAAAGGAGAACTGGCTCTCACTGTGGTAAAGACACGGCGTGCCTCCTGGCCCTGGTCCCGGTCCCGGATCTCATTTCTTTGTCTTTTAGGGAACGTGACCATCAATGTTACCTCATCATCTCAATGCAGCTACAGTAACAATAGTGCTGCCCTATGATTGGCCCAACAGTGTGCAGAGATGAGCAACCATTAGGTACCACTGCCTATTGAAGCAGGGTTCCTGATTGCTTTGGCCCCAGTATTAGGACACCTGATGCTTCTGCAAAATTTCAGCTGTAGGCTAAAGTGAACACATCATTGGCGGAGAGAAGAGGAAACTTTACTCTTCATCTGGACAGTTTCTAATTGTGTGCCTTAGTGGAAATATCCACAAATAAGCCATGACCTTATCACAGAAGGAAAATTTGATATTGGCCTTGCAGACAAGTTAATTTTAACCACTTTGTCGTACAGAACTTGAATAATGTTGGGAAAAAGATCCAGCTATTGATGTTTTTCTTTTTGCACTCAACAAGACAGGCACAAGAATACAAAATGTCAAAGGGAACAATAATTTATACTGCATGAGAAATAATGTTGGCAAATGAACTCTGGTCAGACATTGCTTTGGAAATGTGCCGGGGAATATTTTCCCCAAAGGTTAACATTATTAGTTAGGCCTACATTGTGGTCTGCTTAAGTTTGCTGGAAGCTACATGTATTCGTATGCAGGGCCTGGTTCTCTGTAGGCAGTGTGCTTTTTCAATGAAACAAAAGTTTGAGGGACGCTTTTGAATTCCTTAAGGCACATTTTGACTAATCCGAGACTTTTAAATTTAAACGAAGTTGTGGGGGTGAGAGATCCCCAGTGTATTCTCCATGTTAATGCCTTGACCAAATATGCCTAATTTGGCAACCAATCAGCACCCTGTTTCTTAAGTAGTATAAATTATTATTCTCTTTGAAATTCTTGCATCTGACCTGATGAGTGCAAAACAAAAATCTTCAGCAGCATATCTTTTTCAATAGACTACTTTTATTTTCTAGTTTCTTATTGTATGATTTTTATAGCTCAAGGTTACTATCTGTAGTTTTACTTGAATTATGCCTCATTGATGGTTTTCTCTGAATTAGTATTGTCAACAATGTTTTAATACTTTCTAATAGCAAGTTAATTTTTGCAATCATTTTCATCACCACTGGGGATTTAGAAACAATGTATTGACCTGTATCTGGTCAGCCAAGATGATGGTAGAAATTACAAATGATATTGAACGTCTTCATTTGATGAAAAAGTCTTTTTTAACCTCAGGTTAATATTGAGGCAAGGAAGAGTGTACAGTGGGAAGGAGTCCATCAATCTTTTGCTAAAATGTTGCCAGAGGCTGCATATTTTAAACAGTGGCAAATACATTTCTGAGCATTTCCTCTCCATTGAAAAATTAGTTTTATTTTTCTTATTCATTTATCATGTAAACAGTGTTAGAATGTTAAGTGTACATAATTTCAGACATTTGGATGTTACATTATGGATTTTTTTTGTTTACCTATACAGTGTTTAATTTGTTACAGAACAGAATACAACGTAGATTAATCTTTCTTTTGAAGAGATTCTTTCAGTACTTAAATACTGTCTTAGTAAGGATATCCTGTCACTTCACTATGCTTTGCATTTTTACGCAATCTACAGTATTATTAAATATACAAAAGCTATATTGAGATATTTAATGACAATATTTTGATGAAATTTTACTCAGCATTTGAAATGTGGAGCCACACCAAAACCGAGAATAGAAAGAAATGTATGAATTCTTATTTATAAGTTTAAAAAGAACTCTTACTGTAAAAAATTTTTCTAATAACAGATTTCCAATTGATTTACAGAATTTTTATAAAACAGAAATAAATAAAGAAGAAATGTACATCCGTTACATTCATAAGCTGTATGATTTGCATTTAAAGGCACAAAACTTCACAGGTATGTTGTGGTTTAACAGGGAAATTATATTTGCCTAATTTTTACTTGCTCAATAGTTTTAGTTCAAGTTCTCTAGAATCAGGGTATTAGTTGCTCATGTTTTGCTACCAAGGGTGAAAATTTTACTTGTCTATACCTTTAACTGAGAAAAATGGAACTTGCTGAGTCCCAGATCTGGAAAAGATACCTTTCTTCCAGCTTTTAGGGGCTCCATATAAGTGGGAATTACTGTTATCGTCCTTGCGTATTTGTTGCTTTTGTTTTAATTTAGTGAGCTTGAATTACTTATCAAGATGATTCATCCTTTTTTTTTTGAAAGACCTTATCTGTTCTTTAAGAAGGAGCTGACTGAGTTCCCCCGCTTTACTTGAGGCTGATCATGTGCAATCTTCTCTGAAGTTGCAGATGAAACATACATTTGGACTCACAGTTACATGACATCTAACCTCCAGCATAAACTTCCTAAGTGCACTTAAAGGACATGGGGTTGTAAAGAGGAAAGGAGGAAATCAGGCACTGAGCAATGTTTCAGGTGTCAGGAGTGTGGGATGGAAAAATGGCGAAGTTTTGGAAAGGTTGAAGCTTTTGTAGGTATGAGAATGAGAAGTTAAGAAAAATGTGAGAAATGGTTTTCAGCAAGATGAAATGGGAGTAGAAATCAGTCAGATAGCTGAAATGGAAATGGGTATTGTGGTGATAAACAGGGTGTAGAAACTGACGATCACTTCTTCAAGAGTTAGGCATAGACTTTAACAGTGTGAGACAGTGGAGGACAGGAGTTCAAAATGCAAAAATAGTAAAGTTGGCCCGAAGCTGTTGAGTAAGCAAATGTGTTTACAGTGCAAGATTATGTTGGACATGAGTGTTCCAAAATTGAGAGACTTTATTATAACTAAATATTTCTCAATACTGTTCTCACAATGCACCTGGGCGTGTAATTTAAATTGAACAATTTCCAAGGACTCAGGGCATCGGGGACTAAGTGGAGACAGTAGCTGTGTGCTTTTTGCATCACTTCTTATGAGCTAGAAAAAGCAAAAGTGCTTCTCAGCACTTGAAGGAATCCTTCAAGCTACCTTCTACCAAACACAACCTCTTTCTCTCCATGTGTTAGAAGTGCCAATCTTCCAGTCCTGTCCTTCCTCCCATGATTGCCTTTCTACCCTAACCCCTCACCCTAGTTCCAATCAATTCGTCTTGCTCCTTTGATTGACACTGTTCGTCCCTACCAGAAACTAGCTCTAATCTCACACAACCGCTCACCTCCCAATTGCTGAGGACTTCCGCTTCAGATTTTCTACAACTGCTTGGCATGAAATAGAAAGATAAAGTGACTATATAGTCCTACTGTTCTCCAGGGCCTTCATGATGCCAGCATTTCTGAATCTACCCCACCCTACACATGCCTGATTCCCTGCACTCTACCAACCTTCCTGGGGTTCTACAATCTCCAGCTCAAGCTAAGAAGCAGTCAGTAAACAAGTGATTCATGCATAACCAGATGACTTACAGTTCATCAGTGATTAACCAAGGTTGATGGACAGAATTAAATCATATGCCCTTAGCAAATATATGGAAAATGATTCACACTTGTGGCTCGTGATGCAGAAAGGAAAAATGTTGATGAGGTCAAGGACAGGGTAAAAAATGAAACTGCAGGAAACACAGAAGTAGAAAAAGCATTGAAGGAAATATTCTGGTGACACTGGGGAAGTTGAGTGTGGTTCAGTCATATATGTGACAGGAGGTTGGAATGGCCTGCTTATTGATGGTTGCAGAACATCAAACCTCCAAGTGGGTAACAAGGGTTAATGTATTGTTATTACAACTGAATGACATGTAGTAGATTACTTTCACACAAACCGTCTTGTTTAAGGCAGGATAGAAATGAGAAATGTGAACACGCAGTGGTGACTCATATGATTGAGATTTTGCACTGTGCTAAGACTTTTGAGGACTGTTTGGGAAAAAAAATTAAGGTTTCAAATTGAAGGAGAATTTAGAGTGTACACAGCTGGATTGTTTTTCAAGAGTTAGGATAACAGCAGTTGGTGTGATATTGCATAATTCTAGTTGAAAGCCAATAAGACGGCAATATTGTCATGTTAGATGATTTGGTTACAAATTATATTAAGTTGTTTACACCAAAGCCCCTTTACCTGCTAAGAATACCCACACTACATTGTTCAGTACATAGAATCATAGAATCCCCTAGTACAGAGTCAGGCTATTCAGCCCATTGAGTCCACACCAACCCTCTGAAGAGCATTCCACCCAGCTCCACCCCTCTACCCTATACTTGTCGTTCTGCATTTCCCATCACTAATCCATCTAGCCTGCACATCCCTAGACGCTATGGGCAATTTAGCATGGCAAACGCTTCTAACCTGCAGATCTTTGGACTGTAGGTGGAAACCCATGCAGCCACAGAGGAGAATGTGCACACTCGACACAGACAGTCACCCAAGGCTGGAATTGCACCCGGGTTCCCTGGCCAATAGAAAATGTTGACTGCCCCATGGGTTGCTCCCTATTAATATGCATGAATTAGAAAATAATTGCATTTTACTATAATGTTTAAAGATAAAAATGAAGGTAGAAGCCACTTTCCATGCACCTTATTTGGTTATACTTCGAAGCATATTTTGAACTTAATCAGATGATTTGCAACATTTTCAGTTTTCACGACTTTCATAGCTCTCATAGAGTCTCTACATAGCAAAATTCAACAGTGAAAATTCTCAACACTTTCAAAGCAATACAATGAGGTGCAATTTCTTTTTCCATCCTAAGAGAATTTCTACAACTAACACCATAGGTCAAACTAATCTTGGTTCAACTGTAAGCCATAAACATTTTTGAACCTCCTGCACATGCCTAATAATTTGGAAAAAGTCCCTGACAGCTCATTTACTGAAATGTTTATTTTACTTTTTAAATGTATCGTCCGACTTGGGAGTAGATAATGCATTTCAAAAGGGTAAAGTCAGTTTTGTTTTATTAAAAATGAGCAATACTCATTTATTATTTTTAATACTGGACAGGATGCTACAAATTTTGACTGGCCAAAAGGCATGGATTCCCTAGTCCATATAGTCAGAGGACAGGCTTGAAAAATTATAATCCAAAATCATATGATGACACATACCAACAAATGATCCCATTTAGCAGGCAAAATAAATGAATATTGTATTATTCATTTAACTTTTTATTTTAATGTTATGAAACATTGACATATTTAAAGATTTTGTTTTATTTTGTAACTTAACTTGTGGTTTCTCATTTGGGATATATCTGTTCAACACTATTCTGTAACACAGAAGCTGCGTACACTCTGCTTTTGTATGATGAGCTCCTGGAGTGGTCAGAGAGGCCACTGCGAGAATTCCTTCATTATCCAATGCAGACTGAGTGGCAGCGCAAGGAGATTCTTCATCTCACCATCATCCAGAACTTTGACAAAGGCAAAGTAAGTTCAGCAATAGCAGTTTGTGTCCGTACGCTAAACTTTGCTATCTGTTTTTGCATTTGACCTCCACTCACTGCTGTGCAAAGCAAATTACAAACATTCATCTGCTCTCTCTCTCTCTCTCTGTCTGTCTCTATTATTTTCAGTGCCCTTAAACTTTTAAAAACCCAATTCTCAACCATTTCATTCATAGTTTTTCTTTAATCTCTCTTTGCCTGGGCTGGGGCTTAGCAATTGCAAAGTCCTAATCAAATGTTGCTAATGTGTTTATGAATTTATTGCTTCATTGTGTCCTTTTAGTCTGGTTGCAGTTTTTCTATGTTTCTGTTCTAGAATTTACTGTGTGCATGAAAACTGAGGGCTTTGCAAACCTAAGAAGGCAGCTTTGCAAACTGATAATAAATTTATGCCTTCTGCATGGCATTTCATCAAATGTATTTCCACGTTTGTACATGTGTAGATGTTAAAGCACTGGAACATTTATTAGTATCCAGAATGCATCGTCTCCCCTGCCATTCTGCTGCCATTCTCTTCATAGATGGCATTTCCCTGTTCAATGTTCACTGTCTATCATTGCAGTGTGCTCTTTGCTGTAATAGAGTCAAAGGTTATTGAGATTTATGGTTGAATTTTACAAGTTCTTCGTTTTTAAAAGCTCATTGCATTCTTCAGAGATATAATTATATATTGTACTTCTTATAAAATAAAAATGTATCATGGTTAATACTGACTATTTTATGGGTATTAGTTCAAATGCTTTGAATTGATATTTTTAGTTCCTGAAATATATTTCACCAACATATGTTGTTCTAGGATAACATTTGCAGTGCTTGAAAAATATTCCTTTCTACGCCATAATCCCCATTAAACTGCTGACCACTCCTGGCTTCAAGGTTATCTGATACTATTAATGTTCCTCTTCTTTAAGATATTTTACCCTTTTCAAAACTGTGGTCATCACACAGCTCGTCAAAAAACAAATTCTTGAGCATTTTATCCTTGCTAACTATTGCCCCTTTTTCAAGCTCCCTTTCCTGTTCAAATTCTTTGCATATGCTAATACCTCCCAAATATTTGCACATTTTTTCATGAACTACTCATTTGAATCCATCAAGTCAGTTTTCCTCCCACCACAGTTGAAATTTTCTTCACCAAAGTCACAACTTAAGTCATTTGTGGCTGTGACCATGGTAAATAATCCCTCCTCATCCTCCATCTACGTACACCTTTTGATATAGTTTGTTACACTATCTTTTTTCTCAAGGGCTGTTCCATTCTAACTACTTCATTGTAGCTTCTGTAGCATTACCTCTGGTGCCCCTCAATGATCTGTCATTGGCTTCCTCATAATTCTCATCTTCATGTTGTCTCTTGGTGAAATGATTCAAAAAGACAGCATCAATTTCCTTATGTGCACTGACAACATCAAAATCCTCCTCTTCACTGCAACTTTTAACAACTCCACTGTCTCCAAATTATTAGACTGCTTATCCAACATCCAGAACTGCATGAACAGAAATATCCTTCAACTAACTGTAGCGAAGACTGAATCCTTTAGCTTCAAAGCCAAATGTAACCTCATTCCAAAGCCACCAACTCCATTCTTCTCCCTGCTAATTGTCTGAGGCTGAACCACACAGCTCATGCTTAATGTTATATTTTGCCATGAGCTGATTGCTGAAACTGCCTATTTCCACCTCTGTAACAAAAGACTAACTGCCCCCTCTGGTCTCTCTCCCTTCCCCCACCCTCATCCTCTCATTAACTCATATTCTGCAAAAATCCTGATCCATGCCTTATTATTTCCTTAAGACATGGGTGAGATTTGACTATATCCATACACTGCTGGCTAACCTCCCACATTCTACCCTCCAAAGTCATTTTTGCACGTAATCGCTCTGCTCGCTGATCTAACTTGGTTCACTATTAAGCAATGCCTCAATTTAAAACCCTCATCTTGTTCTCAAATCCCATCGTGGCATATATTTCCCTATCTCGGTAATCTTCTTCAACTCTAAACACCTCTGAGAAATCTGCCATCTCCATTTCTGACTGCTCATACATCTCCAATTTTAACCATTCCACCCATGTTTTTAACTGCCTCACCTTGAAGCTCCAGCATTTCTTCCTTAGACCACTTTACCTTTGATTCCTCAGTTAAGATGCTACATAAAATCTACTTCTTTGTCCAAGCCCTAAAATTTCCGTATGTCAGTGTGTCATTCTCTTTCCGTAACCTGCCTTGGAAGGACCTGCAGATAATTTAGGTGTATGATGCTATATATTGATTCTTGTTGTCGTGAGTGAATTGTCGCTGAAAGAATGTGCATTTCAACCAAATTGTTACGTTTATAACCATTCGAGTCAACATGTAGTTTATCCATAAATGATGTATCTGCAGAGATTCCATCTTTTCGATCAATGATTTTCCTTCAGTTCCTATCATTCAATGAAGTGTAGCAGTTACCTGTGCACTGTAAGGTAATGTCTTTATACTTTTTGTGCTATTACAATGGAAGTCAAACCTGATTTTCATGGTAATTCTGGAGCTCCAATGTTAGATATTGCACTTTTGATATTTGAGGCTAATGCTGAATTGTAGAGATACCTAAGATGTCTAAACTACAACTTAATTGCTTTGGCGAATTGGTCAAAGAAACCAAAGCAACTGAATTTTATTTGTGCCTTTTAGTTGGTTTTGTATGATCAAAATTTCTGGGCCTGAACTTTGGAAAGGTCACTTCCTATTTCTATAGCATCATCCTTGATAACTCTTAAGCCTCACCACTAAGATCTCTTCACATTTGCCGCTTGAATTATCTGAAAATTATGAATAACTAATGTAGCTACCTTTTGTCTACTGTCATAATTCTGTCATAATGGCTAAAGCCTTGGACAAATCTAGTCAGAATTTCAATGCAATAATAGCAAAATAATAGCAATTTGCAAAATTATTCACAGCTGCAGCTGTAAATTTGGATGTGTGAAGGGAGATCACCTTGCAGTGGGACAGGAAGATTGAGCTTTTAAAAAAATGTAAAGGAATGCAGACAATTAAAGGGAAGAAAAGAACAAGAAGATAAAAGGCATTTTAGCTTTTAGAAACACTTCAAGAAAATCTCAACAGATTGGCAGATTTTGCTCACGTTAGCAAGAATGAAAACTAAAAAATAACTGGCAAAAGTGAAAAAAGAAAATCAAAGGTATGAGCATGTGCGTATGTGAATGAGGCAGCCCAGCTCCCACTGTCTGATGATGGTTGGTGAATGGGTAGCTATGTGAAGTGTTTCCAGGAGTTGATGGTCTGTTTGACACTCAGTCAACATTGCAGACTACCTGCAAAGAAATGTTCGGCAGGTTTAAGGTTAAATTTGGTGGTTGTGCTGACTTTGTTGTATGTTAACCTTTGGTGTCCTTGAAGCAAACGGCTCATCTCTGCATCTGGTTCCTTGCTGACCAAGAACCTATGAAAATTTGTTCACACGTTGTCTTGGGATAAGTTGAATTTTCTTACAAACACTAATTACTTTAGTCAAAAATGTTCAGCTTTTTATTTACAAGTTTTATGAAAAAAGTATATTTTTGGGAAAACAAAATTGGTCATTATCATGATAGTGTGTCAGGGGACTGGCAGATCTGGTTGGTTACAGATTAGCAGATACAGCTTATCAAGCTGTAGATATGTTAAATCGACCCATTCAGACATGTTACAACAAATGTCTGGGGCAGATGAGACCTGAACCTTGACATTCTAGCCCAGAGGACTAGCAATGCTACCATTGCACCACAAGAAACCTCTTATCAAGCTATAGATACTTTCCAAATCATTCTGTTCAGAGATGGTTTTACTCCTACTTCTGGAACAGGTGGGGTTTGAATCCAACCTCCTGGCTCAGAGATAAGACACTGTCACTATATTATAAAAGACCTCTCCTCAAGCTATATCCTTATTGATCACTTTGGCATGTGATATTTTGTGCAATAGCCACATGGCATACTACAATACGGGTGACAATGAAGTATACTCCTATGCTACACTTAGTCAAACCTTAAGCATCATTCATATAACATCTGTCTGTTACCACAAACTGCTTATGGTTGTCAACCCCTCCTCATTAATCCACTGCACTTCTGTAAAAAAGGTTCTGAGGATACTGGCAAATGGACAACAGGTAGATATGTGGGATTGTCACTGATGAACATATAGGGCAACATGGTAGCTCAGTGATTATCACTGCTGCCTCAGCGCCAGGGACCTGGGTTTGATTCCACCCTTGGGCGACAATCTGTGTGGAGTTTGCACATTCTCACTATGGTGAGGTTTCCTCCGGGTGCTCTGGTTTCCTCCCACAGTTCAAAGGTTACGTGAATTGGCCATGCTAAATTGCTCATAATTTCTGGGGATGTGTAGATGAAGTGGATTAGCCATAGGAAATGCAGGGTTACAGACATAGGATGGGAGGGTGGGTCTGGGTGGAATACTGTTCAGAGGGTCAGTGTGGACTCAAAGGGCCGAATGGCCTGCTTTCACACTGTAGGGATTCTATTATTCTAAGTAATGTAAACATAAAGGTAAATGATCACAGGTTAGTTTTTAGGCTTGTCCCTGATAACGTAGTTGGCATTAAAAATGTTGAAATTGAATCTTCTCACCTAGCCCTTTGAAGATAGTGCTATGTGTTCCTCAATGTTAAACACATCTGAACATTCGTTAAATATCAGTGTGAAATACACTGCATATATTGGACACTGAAGCACTGGAAGGTTGGGTGTACAAACTTGAGTGCAGCTGAATATTAGATGCGTTGCATTACAGGCAGCTTGAGCAAAACAGCCTCTTTTGTGCAACTATGCAACTTAATATCTGCATGATCTTCAATTTTCTGATTGAATGTGCTATGCATGGATGATGACAAAGATAAAATCAGCTTTTCACAAAAAGTTGACAGGGATTCGATCCATGAAGGCACCTCATGTTACCCTAATAAAACACAGACCATTCTTCATGAATTAAACAATTGTCAAAAATAACTTGTGCCTTTTAGAGAATACTCAACACAAAAAATTCATGATTTAATTTCAGGATTAATGAAGCAAACGCCGCTTCATACTCACCTCTGGTCACTTTTAAAATATAATTCCTTTTCCCAATAATTGGATTTCAAGCTTGAAGTTTGCTTTTCTAAGTCTTGATTTTATGTTTTAAGTTTCAAATTTGTTCTATTGCTTAGTGATATCAGATGTCAAACATGAAAATCTATGTCAAGCTGATTTGCGATGAGTCATCCCTGCATCTCATTCCTTAATTTCAATAATAATTTAAGTCAAAACTTCAAAATGCATTCCACAGGTGTCAATAGGTAATATCTCAATACCCTTCACCTTACATCATGGCATTGAATTCTGTTCTGTTTTCAGTCTGGGCTGTTAATTTAAACCCCACTATTTGCAGATTGCATTTAATTGATACCAAGCTGCTCAAACGTGAATACTTCTTGTTGACCTATTACCTTTGCATCTTTCAAGCACAAATGACTGCATTGGTAGCAACGTCATTTGACATTGCTCTTGACATTGCAAACAAACCTATTCGCCAAGCCCCAGTTTTCTCAAGGCCTTAAGTCTATAATTTCTGAAGTACCATTAACTAACTAACAAATCACCATGGTATCGGGATGCATACCATTCACTTGTATGATTATCCTTCATCTTAGTGGTACATAAAAGGCCAATAGTATAGAGCCTGTTATCACAAAGTGTGTGAAAGACTATATGGACAAGCATCCTGGATCTGCCTTTGACCCAAGAACTGATACCTGATCCTCAGGTCATGAAACAATGTGGTCACTTAGGAAAGCTATGAGTGAAGTAGATTAGTGCGTAATGCATCCAAACTATTAATGGAAGCAAAACCAGAGGGCCACTGGAATGTGTCCAGCCCTTAAGCATATAGGTGTAAATCAGCTGCAGGGTCCAAATATCAAACAAGAACAGTACACAGCTTAATTTCCGTTTTGTGCTGTTTATTTTGTGCTGCCAACTATCTGACCTTTGGAAACCCACAAAATCCGTGCTGATATTCTGTTTGTCCAAGAAGGTGTGGAGATGCACACACTAAGGAAGCATGCTCCTTGTTGTAAATTCAGACAGATTAGGCATAGCTTGGCAAGAGGTAAGTCACAACAATCCCAGTGTGTACAGGGAGATGACTAGAGTTTAACCAACTAAAGCCATGCAGCCTATTAAAATAGAACTTCTTATTTGCCGAGCTAGAACCATCCTAGCTGACAGGGAATTTGCTTTCAAACTTGTATGGAATGGGAACAATTCTGTCTCACATTCAAGAGACAAGGTTCCATTAATGACCCAAGGTAGCCAGTAAAATATCACTAATGATCTAGATTGCTGCAAACCTACATTGCTCAGGTATCAGGTGATTGAATCTGATGCAAAGGGTTGACTAAGTTTGGAATGTCCAGCAGCAGGCACATCCTTTGGAAGGTGCTTTGACTTAACAAAACTACATTGCCTATCTTTTCCTCACACTAAACCCACTCCACACTTTCCCTTTTTTAGAAGATATCAGAAATTATTAGCTATGTGTGCTTTATGGGCAGCAGAGACTGGATGGCCTTTATCTACTCTGACCAATCTTCCTTTTTGTTACTTCAATTATGATGCTACACAGATATTTTTATTGGTTTTCATTTTGTCTTCACAAAGAGTTTTCTGTATTAGTAGAGGACAAAAATGGGCTCTCTTTTGTTCTTTTGTAGTGTTGGGAAAATGGAATTATCCTTTGCCGGGAGTTGGCAGACCAATATGAGAGCTTCTATGATTACCGCAATCTGAGCAAGATGAGGGTAATATATCATTTAACAATTACCCTTGAAAAATAATAAAACATAGCAAGTATACCATACGACATCTGGTAACAGCGGGGACTTGGTGTGCTACAACTGATATACCATTCATGCAGTTCTATTTGTGCATTCATTATTCAGATGATGGAGGCTTCTTTCTACGATAAAATAATGGATCAGCAGCGTTTGGAGCCCGAGTTTTTCAGGGTTGGATTTTATGGGAAAAAATTTCCGTTCTTCTTAAGAGTGAGTACATGATATAAAATGTATGTGATTTAAAATTAGAAATTCATTTGCCAAAAATACAATGTAAATGTGTAAAGGTAGTAATTAAACTTTAGTGAATGGTTCATTTGTTAAAGATTTTGTTAGCAAATGATGAGTCTTGACAGTATAATAATTGCACAGAAAGAAGAGCATTTGTCTGAGTAAGAAGTATTGCTTTAATGTGATATGTGGGCTGATCAGCGCTGAGCATGGTATGTAACAGAATCAGGAGGGGAAAAAAGAGATTCAAAGCTAGATTCTCAAACACCAAGAACCAGCTTTTTAATTATGGAGTACAAAATATAAATCTTAAACCAATGTGTCATGAGACATAATTTTCCCCACATGATCTTGAATCACAATTTTGTATTCAAAGTGATTGTGGGTTATACAGATTTGTAAAAGTGATATTCTTCACTCCAATTGAAATATTTTACATGCACATTAAGGATTGAAATAACTGTGATTCACATTCAACTTTTTTTTAACAAATTAAGGTAAATTTTGAGTGTCATTACTTGTCATATTTGGGGTGGGAAACGTATCAAAATAGGATTGGTGGAGTTACCGTCACATCAACACCAGCAATGCAATCAGTGCATTTTTAAAGGTGCATATTACCATGCGTTCTTAATATTTGCCATTTTAGTTTAAGTCAGAAATCACACGACACCAGGTTATAATCCAATAGGTTTATGGCTTCGAAAGCTTGTGTTTTTAAATAGACCTGTTAGACTATATCCTGTTGTCGTGTGATTTCTGACCTTGTCCACCCCAGTCCACCACTGGCACCTCCACACCATTTTAATTGGGCACTGATGGAGCTGAAGTACAGGTGAGGGAGGAGAAGTGGCTTAGTCAATTGTTGCATTGGCGCACACTCCTCCCAACAGAGGAACAGGAATCTTCCTCTGGGTTCGACAAAAATAATCTGGGTGCTTGCTATCACATTGAACATTCTCTTTAAAATACAGTCACTTTCTGTGGCCAGATTTTTGTTTGGCATGTGTTCCTTTATATATCTTTTGCATGGTCTCACATGCATATTAACACAAAACAAAACCGGCAGGGAACTTTCCAGGTTTTGCACGTTCACAGCTTAGTGAAAACGTTGATCCACTCCCCATCTGCACCCACCTCAAACATACAATTTACCTTGCTAGTGGTAGTTCAAGTGCAATTCCTGTGAAGCCAGATCCACAAAATAATGCCTTGGAAGAATATTTCTTTGAAAGAATGAAGTGCTGCCTTATTGCTCTACCAGATGATTGGCAAAAGATCAAAATCAATTCTGTTGTTTGCACAAAGAAAGAATCACTTTCATAACACACAACACTGTGAGGGACACATCTTTCAAACTGTAACTGAGTTCTGAGTACAGCAGACTGAAACTACAACAAAGAGTCTAGATATGGTTTTGCATCTCCTTTCTACAAGTGATGAATCCTGGAGATGAGTTTTCCACTGTTGGAGGTAAAATAACAATTGAAGACCAAAACACATCAGCCACCAGCAGTTCAGAACATGGAAAAGTGCCTGAGAGCAAGGTCAGCCAATTGGCTTCCTGTCTGTGGATACATCTGCTATGATCTGACCCAAAAAAGGGTGAAAGCGAAGCATTTTCTGCACTATGCTGAAAACAATCCAGAATAAGTGGATTGTGTGTCCTTCTAAGTTATCAAGTCAACCTGACAGCTGCAAGGAGATCAGCATTGAATATTGACCTTGCAGCAGGCTATCTTTTAACTGAGGAAATGATGCATCAGACAGGAGGATGAGAATCTAAAAGGAAAACTGGCAATTAGTATTTACTTAGTCTAATTAAAATGGTTTGTGTCTTTTTCTAAGTTAAGGAGGAGGAAGACAATGAATTGATTTTTTTTATATAATCGATGATTGGTCATGATTCCGTTATGATTTTGTTAGTTTTCAAACCAGAAGTCTTAACCAGTGGATTTTTATGTTTTGAAAATGTCAGAAACTATTAATAAACAATGCAATTAATGTAATGAAATCTACTTTGATATTTCTATTTCACTCATATACATATAGATATATACATAAGAATGTTTGTATTGTCCCTCACAATCATTGCATTTATCAGATTTTTTTATTACATTCCCATCATCTTTAAACCTAAGAACCTAATTGTGTATGAGGTTGTGGGTGGATTATTAAAGCCCACACTCAATATAATTAATTCAGAGCACACTTGCCTTGACCCCTTTTGCCAGTCTCAATATTACCATGTTATAAATCAATGTTTTTGAGAGATTATTTCACAAATCTTGTATTCTGAATTTATGTTTTTTACTGCATGTCACATAGTCAGAGCACCGTGGAGTTATGCTACTTCAGGACTTGTCACTCAAAAGCAAAGACCATATATGTTTACCTTTTTGTAAGGGGCTTCCTATGTTCTCACTTCAGTGTGTTTTTGAGGATTAGAGAAGATAGGTGGGTGACCTGTTCCCAGAGCCCTTTGCCAATACTGCTCTAAAACTGGCAACACACGTGAAGAGAGGTTCAGTGTGACTGCTTTTCCATTTTCCTCTTCTCCGTTATAGGCAGCAACTACTTCTGATTGTTGTTTAACTGTAGATCAGAATCGTAGCTTTTAGAAGAACAACTCAAAATTATTATACACAAGATTGAAAATCCTCATTCGATTCAGGCCTTCTGACCATAGTCTTCATTTTATTCTCTCCCCAAATGCCTCTGCAATCCATTTTCTATGACTTGCTTCCACTAATTTCATGGTTTCTTTGTTTCTTAGTTTGCAACATTTATTCCTGACACATTTCAGACTAGTCTCCCTGTTATTTGTTTTCCAGATTAACTTTGTGGATCCATTTGTTATTCTGTTTGTGATCCTAATGCAGTTATCATCACACTGCACATGCCTAGATATCACTTACTTTCTATACGTGTTGTACTCTTTCACATGTGTAGAAAACAGTGAAGCTTGAAGCACATCGTATTGGCTGCACTCAGGTCCCTGGCCAGTTATTGGCAGGTGGGTTTCAACATACATTCAAAATGTATCTACTGCAGCGATAAACAGTATAAGTTTTAGACTCCTAGGCTTCATTAAAATCATATTGGTTGGTTTCCCACTTGACTTGCTGACCCGTTAGCTAATTGGAGTGCAATTCGTGTATGATGACTTCAACGTGGTTGTGCACTTCAAGCAAAGTGACGATCCCCTGTTGAAGCGATGGAAGAAGAAACTACTGCAAGTTGTATTGCACCTGGAAGTTGTACGAATGAGGAGGGATATTTTCTCTGCATCCTATACCAAGAAAGATCCAAAAACCCCAACTTCAGAAGGCGTCATGAGCGACTTTTAAGGAGGTCAGTTCCAGGATAATCGCTGCCAACATCGGAAATTGCTGCAGGAAGCTCTTCAATTAACTTAAGAGGCAAGGGTGGTTCCTCAGTTTTCCAGTCAATGTATAACAAGAATGTGAGTAGACCACCATCCCTTATGGTGCTGTTGGAATTGGAATAGCAAGTACAAATGATCACTGTCCATGTATACACCTCAGAGGAGTAGATTCTTTCTGCGGATATACAGTCACATATTCCATCACTCCCAAGTACTAACACAGATATATTCACCGTGGCTGGGTCAGGGTATGAGGCAGAGGATTCAATACAGAGTGAGCATTCAGCGCTTTTGAGCAGTCACAAGAATTTTTCATCAGAACATGCGGTCCTTTCACAGCTCTGTTAAAGAGGACAGATTTGAACGTCAGGGACATACAAACAAGAAACAAGAATAGGCCACCTAGCCCTTTGAATTTGCTCTGCCATTCAATAAGATCATGGCTAATCTGATTTTAATCTCAACTATACTTTCCTGTGTATACCGGAAATCTTACATCTTCTTGATAATCAAGAATCTATCTACCTCTGCCTTAAAAACAAAATCAATGATTCTGCATCCGCCACTTTGAGGAAGGGAATTCCAAAGACACTCAACCCTCTGGGAGAAAAGATGTTTCCTCACCCGTCTTCAATGGGAGAACCCTTATTTTTAAACGATGACACCTATATTTAGATTCTCCCAAAAGAATCCCAAGCTTCCTCCTTGAATTCCCTAGAGGAATCATCCTTTGGACATCCAGCCAGTCCAGTCAGCTCAGGATCTTTGCTGTTTGAAATAAGTCACCTTTGGCTCTTCTAAACTTTAAAGGGTACAGGCCTAGCTTTCATCATAAGGCAATCTGCTCATTCCAGATATTTGTCTAGTAAACGTTGACTGAACTGCTTCCGACGCATTAACATCTTTCCATGTGTATGATGACCAGGGTCTCACCAATGTCCTGTACAGCTGAAGTATAAACTCCCCACTCTTCGAGGACTCCAAAAATTAGAAGAAAATAAACTCATTTTGCTCATGTAATTATTATCAGGGCTGCACAAAATAAGTTCAGAGAAGTTTACTTCCAGCCCGTGCATTGTTACCTGTCAGATCATTATTAATTTAAAGTCTACCCTTGGAGAATATGGCTACACCTAGGGACAGTGCAACTGGACCCTCATGACAACTGAAGATGCTGCTACTGCTGTGCAGACTCTAAGCTCAGACCTGTGCTCTGCCTTGGAACCATACATAATCAGAACATAGGCCACAAGCATTTCTGCAGTTTGTAGTCCCACAGTATAGTGAAATGCTGAACCTCAACCCCACAAGATGAATGATGAGCTGCCTATCAGCAGGATGCCATCTCATGTGCTTTGATGCTGTCCACTTCACCTCCCCCAACTCCTGCACACACTTTCAATCATCTTCTGTTCTGTTTCGTGGCACCTTAATTTGAGTTTGTTTTTGTTCTACTCAGTTCTCAATACTGCTTCTAAAGGCTAACTTTTTAAAGCACAGATAGGACATGCAGCATTAATGCGGGTGCTACAGGCCATATGTTTCTTGCAGCACTCAACTATTCTCACTAGCCTGGAAAAACAGCAATAGCTTTCTGAAGAAGGGTCCAGACCCGAAACATCAGCTTTCCTGCTCCTCCAATGCTGCTTGGCCTGCTGTGTTCATCCAGCTCTATACCTTGTTATATCAGTAGCTTTTGCTGCTTCAGTAAAATTGACTGCTCAAAGTAAGCCCTGAATGAAGGCCAATGACATGAAGTTACAGTGAACTTCAACTTGCTATTATTTGATTGAGCTGCAAGTACAACCATCATTGGTACAGCAGAAGACTGGCTGACATGCAAAGATTTTCCACTTTTTCCTCCTGGCCATTGCAGATTTTTTTTTGTGAGCTCTCTGTTCAGTAGTTCCGTGACTGTAAATGCAATTGTCACAGTCACACAGTAAAATTTTTCCCCACCTCCCCACACATCTTCCTTTTGTAAGTTCCTGTAGCATTTAACGCAACACAGCCTTCTCCACCTGTCACTGATCAGGTCACTGATAAAACACATATTTTCCTTAGATTGTGTTGTACTGTGTTCACTGTCTGTCTGATAATTGCTTCCTCATCTTTCATCTCTAACAGAACAAGGAGTTTGTCTGTCGAGGACATGATTATGAGCGATTGGAGGCCTTCCAACAGCGAATGTTGAATGAGTTCCCACATGCAATTGCTATGCAGCATGCCAACCAGCCTGAGGAGACCATTTTTCAGGCTGATGCACAGTGTATCCTAAGAAACCCGTGCAATAGGTCAGAAGTGAACCTGAAGGAGTACTGTGCAGATGAGTTGTCTTAAATTAATTTAAATATTACATTTGTTATCGGACATTATAGTAAAGCCTAGATAGACAAAGTAATTTAAAAATGAAGCTATATAGCTTATTATAAGAATTATTTTTTTTCTGTAGAAATAGTGTTTATTTGTGCTTCAATTATAGGGGATGTTGCTGACCTTGAGTAATGAAACTCTAACTGTTGCACTTCAAATGGCAAGACACGATTGCAAATCAGGTATAACTTAATGATTTTGATTGCACATGTCTGTTATCTCAGCCACTCATAGCAACAAAAATAATCAAGAAAGGTATTATTCATTAAACTCCTCCAACCTACCTCCGTTATGTAGTCAATTTTAAACTGGATTTTGTTTTCTCAAGAAAAAATATGTCTCAAGGTCAAGATGTAATTGATAAACCCTTTGAACTTTGCTCAAGAAATTTCTGGAAACACCTTGTTATCTTACTGCCTTGTGACATACAACATCAAAGGTGATATTCCCTGCATATTAGTATTAATTTCTTCCTCATTCTCACTGTCCTCACAATCCCACTATCTACATACAGCGCACCTCCACCTCCATTAACTGAAATAAAAGAGGATAAGATAATCTGATTCCTAAGATATTGACTATTTTGCTTTTTCATTCACTACTAGCAGGTCTATATTTGAATCTACAAACAATATGAAATGGCCCAAAGGACAGTTGCTGATCTAAGAGACTTGAGAAATATCCAAATTTCTTATATTCCCCGTGTCTCTTCATTGAAAACCCAGAACTATTGCACACAGTTAACTCAATGTCCAGTACATTAAAATTTTCACCTGGAATTTTTTTATAAGTTCCAGAATGTGAAATAAGTTTCTTATAACAAACCGTAATTTCTCGGCTTCCCATCTCCCCAGTGATTTTTGCACAGCTGGCATGATCCATCTTACAGACATCTCCAGTGATGGCATTGATTATGTTGTTAGACCGACAGCGGATGTTTTGAGTTATTAGAAAATGTCCTTACTCTGCACAATTTGCTCTCTGGAGGCACATTCTATCAAAAGAAACAGTTACTCTATTAGTGGATTGTCACATTGTCCAATAACTACTTGAAAAAAAATCCACATTCTTAAACTTAACAGCAATTTAAGAGCATGATTCTGTCAATTATTAAACTACAGTACAGCCAACTTGCTGAAATTGAACTGGAACATGTTAAAACACAAGTTGCATCTCATGTTTCAATAAGATCAAAGTTTCTGTTCAAGTGTAGTATTTGACATATTATATCACAGTAGAAAAGCCTTTAACTACGATAGTAATAAACACATTACCAACAAAAACTTTTGTGATAGAAAAAGTATCTGAAATGCTTGAACTGGACAGTTTTTGACAATCAATTTAGGGAAGGATATGATCTATAATTGATCAGAGAATCTATAATTGATTTAGAGGATTTACAATTGATCAGAGCATATATAAAACTGCAATTCATCTATACTTTTACCAGATTGCTATAATGTTTTATAACTGTGAAGAGTTACAAAATGAACCTTTGTTTTGCACATTGTAGTTCATTAGTTGACTGTGGCTAAAATGGTGTTTATATAATGGTAATCACATGCTGGGATTTATGCTATTTTCTGAAAGGTAGCAAGTAATGATGTGGCAAAATATAGATTAGATCTGTTCTTACTGGCATAGCATTAAATGGTGTAATGATTAAAGATAGAACCCAATCCTACCAGTAAAAATAACATTAAACAGATGGCAAGTACTTCCTGTTAGAACATGTATATTGAAATGAAATCTCTAGCAGCTAAGATTATTAGTGATTTTTTTTTATTTGTGATCCTATCTCTTGAAGCCCCCCTTCTGTGAAACATGATGTACCTAAGAAATCGTTAACGCACAGAATGGCTTTTTTTTACAAGTCATAGAGCATGGCTGTAATTTACTTTTCTTTCTTACAGTAAATGATGGCACCAGGAAAACAACAATACAATTTTTTTTAGCACATACATATTTTCTGTTGTCTCATTTTTCAGATTTTTATATGATCTAACCCAAAAATAGGATTTTCAATGCACGAATGCACCCTACTCAAAGTAGAAAAAGTGCTTTTGTGATGACAGTTTTGTTTTCACTAATCATGACACTGTGGTATACTCTGTAATGATTTATCACTTAGTAACTTATTATGTCAGACCAGTGCTTTGCTGCTATTAATATGAAGAATATATCATAGAGTCACAGAGTCATACAGCAGGGAAACAGACCCTTCGATCCAACCCATCCATGCCGACCAGACATCCCAATCTGACCTAGTCCCATTTGCCCGCATTTGGCCCATATCCCTTGAAACACTTTCTATTCATAGACCCATCCAGGTGCTTTTTAAATGTAATTGTACCAGCCTCCTCAATTCCTCTGGCAGCTCATATCAGACATGCACCATCGTCTGCGTGAAAAAGTTATCCCTCAGGTCCTTTTTAGATCTTTCCCCTCTCACCTTAAACCTAAGACCTCTGGTTTTGGACTCCCCACTCTAGGATAAGGACCTTGGCTATTCACCCTGTCCGTGCCCCTCATGATTTTATAAACCTCAATAAAGTCAATTAGTGAAGGCATATGCAATATCCTTCATACCACTGCAGTATTTTCCTTCTAATTTCACCCTGTTTTTATTTGATAGCCATAAGCAATGTTTCATTTTGTTTTGTCTGTAAAGAAAGCAGCTGAATCTGTTTTTGGGCTAAAGGGATAAAAGGGTATGGAGTGAATGCAGGAACAGGGTCCTGAGTTGGAGAATCAGCCATGATCATATTGAATGGTGGCATGGGCTTGAAGGGCCAAATGGCCTACTCCTATTTTCTATATTTCTGTGAAGGAAATATGTTGCAAGCTTCTAAGTACTTGCACCAGAGACCAAAAAAACATAATGCTTCCAAAATGACTGCTATTTTCTTCAAGAATTAATAGCTAAATGGATGTTAGGACTGTTTGTTTGAATGCTTTAAATCTCATTAAAATACAAGACATGAATAAGGATATTCAACACATCCATTAAGAAAACTTTCCACTAAGAATGTCAGGTCAATGTTGCAAAACTGGCTTAACAAGGATGCAAAAGCAACGTATAATTATATCTTATTTAGGAAATAGAGGAGTAGTCTCTTGACACTGAAGTTCACATGGTTGACGTGTTTAGCTCAACCATCTATCATTACGTTCTCAGCTTCTGCATTGATTATGTTAGCAGCACAGACTAAGATCCATATTCCACCAACATATATTCTGCTGTACTGTGGACCTGATCAATAATGTAGTAGCGACTAAATGATGTTTTCTGTAATGAAAATAAATTGGCCAGAACATTGGTGATAACTCCCCTAACTCTTATTTGCAATAGTGCCTGCAATCATTTACATTCACCTGACCAAGCATACTGGACTGTGGTTTAACATCTCATCTGAAAGCTGACACCTCAGACAGTGAAGTACTCAACCAGTGGTGTCAGCCTTGGCTTTTATACACCAAAGCCCCAGAGTAGGAGTTGAATGCAGGACCTTGTGATTCAGGGTTAAGAGTATTACCATCTGAGCTGCAGCTTAATTGGATATTATATGCAAATAATTGTGCAGGATCATAAAGTGGTATTGTTTGTTTGCTCCCTTTTGAAGAAAATAGGTCGCTGTCATACATGTCGGAACAGGAAAAACAATGTTTCGGGCCAAAACCCTTCGTCAGGGTTTCAGCCCGAAACATTGATTTTCCTCCTCCTTGGATGCTGCCTGACCTGCTGTGCTTTTCCAGCTCCATGTTTATTGACTCTAGCTTCCAGCATCTGCAATCCCTACTGTCTCTAAGCTGTAATACCTAGTTAGATGAGTCCAGACAAGTTTCCCAAAGTTTCATGAGTTCCTCAGACAAGATCAAGCACAATTTTACCTTTAAGATGAACAAGGATGCATGAAATCTGTCAGTTTAAAAAAAAGCCATGTGTATTTATAGCTTGCTTTAAAAAACAGGGTGGCACAGTGGCTCAGTGGTTAGCACTGCTGCCTCACAGTGCTGGGGACCTGGGCTTGATTCCAGCCTCAGACAACTGTCTAACATTCTCTTAGCTTTCTTTATTACTTTCAGAACCTGCAAGTTAACTTTTGCAATTCATGCACAACATACCCAGATACCTCTGCATCTCTAATCTCTTGCCATTTAGGTAACATGTTTCCACCCATAAAATGTCTGCAAACTCCACTTCAATGAAGTGTTTACTTACTGAACCTAATCTTCCTGAAAACAAAAAAAAATGCTGGAAATTACAGCGGGTCAGGCAACATCCGTGGACAGTAAACAAGCTAACGTTGTTGTGTCTAGATGACTCTTCATCAGAGCTTATGTACAGATTCCAGCATCTGTAGTAATTTGCTCAAAGATAACCTTCCTTTTGGCTTTGCATCAATTTTTCTTGTCCTCCCAGGTGTTGTTTCAGATTGGTTTACATTCTATAAAAGTTATAATAGTCATACATCACAACACCTCAGGCATATCCTCAGATAGGTCCATGAACTATGAATTTGTATAGCTCATTCAGCTCCTTTTTTAGTTTTTGAATTTTCCAATTTTTAAAAAAAGCTTTTGTATTAAAAAAGATAAAAAGTAGTTTAATATAAAACAAAGAATTCCAGATGCTGAAGATATGAAACAAAACAGAAATTGCTGGAGGAACTCAGCATCTGTGAAGAGAAAGCAGAGTTAACATTTCAGTCCAGTCAACCTTCTTTAAAGTTTGTGTTTAGAGTCACAGGGATGTACAGCACAGAAACAGATCCTTTGATCAGACTAGATATCCTAAATAAATCTAGTCCCATTTGCCAGCATTTGGTTCATATCCCTCTTAAACCCTTCCTATTCATATACCTACCAGATGCCTTTTACACTTTAAAAAAGTCACTTAGCTGCTCCCCTGCTGTGAGCTCTTCCACACAGTTTTCTCCAAGGTCAGCTATGAATTTCGCTGTTCGTTAAGTTTTCTTAGATGTCTCTGATATCCAGAGATACTTGAAATCAAAAGGCAGAACAGTCAGCCGTGCAGATTCACTGCTGGGTCAGACAGCAATGCAGGTTAATTTCTCCATTTGATTCATTTCCCATGTGGTCACTGCCTTTGTCTGTCTTCCTTCCTTTTTAAGTGCTGTTGTTTTGATCTTTTTTTTTCCTGAAGTTCCAAAACAATACAACAGCTTATAAAACAGTAATTACTGCTGTAGAATTTGAGGAAATCAGCTCCAACACTAAAAACACTCCAAAAAAGGAACAGCTCTTATAGCTACAATTTTTCCTGTCCTCCATCATGGATTACTTCTTTCTCCAACAATTTCTGTTTTAGTTAAAGAAGTTATTTTGTTGCATAATTATTGATGAAAATTGCATTTAAAATGTCATGCAGTTCTTAGCTAAACATGGATACAAAGATTTAAAGTAGGCACTAATAAAACTTTGTTTTATTGTTGCAAACCTAGCTTGCTTGAAGATGCCTTTGCCTAAGGTTTTATGCTTTCATTTATTTCTTCCAAAATGGACAATCTTACGTTTTCTCTCATTGCACTCCATTTGTTAAATATTTACCCACTCACACAACTTATCTATATTATTCCGCAGCATCCTTTTGGGGTCTTCAAAATTGCTTTTATACATCTTTGTGTTGTCAGTAAGTATAGATAATTCCTGCAGTCTTTTCATCCAAGTCACCTATATAAATTGTAAAATGTTGAAGCCACAGTACTGATCACTGTGGCACATCACTCATTGCATTATGCCAACCAAAATGACTTATTTTTGCCTACTCGTTCCTGCTGGCCAGTCAATCTTTTATCTGTTCCAATATGCTACCCTGATAAACTTTATCTTCCACAATAATCTTTGATGTAGCACCTTATCAACACTTTCTGGAAACTTAAGTAGAATACATCGATTGGTTCCCCTTTATCTATAGCACATGTTACTTTCTCAAATAACTCTAATAAATTGGTTAAACATGATTTCCTTTTCACAAAACCATGTTAATGCTGACTGATTATCTTTAATCTCACCAAGTGGCATGCCATATGTCTTTGATCATAGCTTCTAACATTTTCTTTATGACAGATGTTAAGTGAACTGGCCTATAGTTTGCTACTTTCTACTTCCATCTCCCCACCTTTTTGAATAAAAAAGTTACATTCATTATTTTCCTATCTAATAGAATCTTCTCTGAAACAAGAGAATTTTGGAAAACACTCTGTATTATTCTCCGAGTTCTGCCAAAATGTTATCTTGGAATCTGTCTCACAAGGATCAAAGTGTAAGATGTTTGTTATCCCAAAATTATTGCGTCATGTATCCCATTTTGGTAAAAAGATCCATCCATTGTCTTTTGGTTGCAGTAATTAACTTTTTTAACTGTCTCAGCCATTAATGGTTTTCATTGTCAAATTGTGATGAGTTAGGAAATACTGTTCCGGGAAATCAATGCCAGGGAGTTATGAAGGGTCTAGGCCCGAAACGTCAGCCTCTCTGCTCCTATGATGCTGCTTGGCCTGCTGTGTTCATCCAGCCCTGCACCTTGTTGCCAGGGAGTTATGTTTGTCCTTGGAGATGTTCATTGAATTTCATAAAAGTGTCTTGTGATTTCTTAATGGAATAAATACAGTCTAGTCCCAATACCAGCTTAAAATCCATAGAGGTGTTCATGTGACCTTTGAGAGCTATTTTGTAGCATTTTGTACCCATTTTGACTAATTTACAGAATATATAATATAATTGGACAGTAATGACAAGTAGTGGGAATTTCACAGCTTCGCAGGTTAAATTGTTTACTGTTTTGATGTTAAGCTATTTTGCAGGCTTTGAAGCTTCATGATATATTGCATATTACTTGTAGCACACAATAGAGAAAACAAAGAGAAATTTGCAATTATATAACATATTTTATGACTTATAGATGTCGCAGTGAAACAGCCAATAAAAGCATTTTCAAATGTAGTCTTTGGAAACAGACAATCTGCAGCCAACAGTTCTAGGCTGTAATGTGACCGGATCAGCTGCCTTAGAGATGTTGACTGGGGGATAAATATTAGCCAAGACATCCAGAGAGCTCCCTTGCTGTTCAGAACACTATGTGGAGATCTTTTATGTCTACCTGAGGGGATGGGAGAAGGGTGATCCTCTGATGAAGAGTCATCTAGACTCGAAACCTTTATCTTGCTGTCTCTTCTTAATGTATTGTGTTATAGACAGCACTTCTGAAGTGCATCACTCCTTCTTTTCTGTACTGAAGTGTCAGCCTCAAAATGATACCATCAAGTATCTATGAAATTTTGACTTGGAGGCAAGCACTACCACTGAGCAAAGAGGAAAATATTAGGATTAAGTAAATTGTTATAGTCAAAAATGAACCAAACTTCAAAAGCATTTAAATAAGAATAATTGCAAGCTATAGTTATGTATTGGCATGTATCAGATTATGCTTCATTTTTACACATAGATCAAGAATTATTACTCTGATAAATGGAAGTTGAGAAATCTGCAAATAGTAACTGACTTATCTGAGACTAATTCTCTCAAATGCAGAAAAGAAATAGGTAGGTTTATTAATTTCAGAAATTGGAAGTGATAAAGTACATGACTGAACCTCCTATTGGATGTGAGGGTTTTTTGGTCATTGAAATTAGATTGAATATTTTATCTTCTTGCACTTGAAAATCAAAGATAAAATTAAAGGCATGACTATCATGAGCAAGGTAGTTTTCATGTGTTTGATGGTGAATTTCTTTACCATTGCTGATTAATTAGACCTGCCTGTGGACTTGAAGGAAAATAAACAAATTGTAGAATTTGCAGGAAGCAAAGTGCTCCAAGCTTGGGACAGATATTTCAAAGCACTGAAACTAAAATCTGTGGCATATATGGGAACTAATATTACGACAGCTCTGAAACGTAATTGACAACAAGCATATAAATGTTCATAAGATAGCAGTTTACTTATGGTTTAAAAATGTCAACCATGCCAATTAAAATTTTATGTACTATAAAATGGATGTGGAGTTGATTCCAATATTAAAAAAAGTTACATATCATTCATTCACTTTTGTTAATCCAAGATCTATGCACAGTTTGAGTGGAACACTCTGTAATTCAGTCTGTGCCAATGCCATCATGCAGTGGGCCAGGGGTTTTGCTCTACCTGTTAATATTTAATCACTTCTGACAGGATTCTTCATCTTTTTGGAGCTTGACAATACTGTTAACATTTTTGACAATTTTGCATAGAGTTAGAATCAGCCCTTGCTGTTTGGTGTATATCCCATCTTCTCTATGGCGATTAATATACAAAATATCTTGTTGAGCTTTAACTCCTTATTAATTAAGTCATCAGGTTTTTAAAGTGCAGTTGATTAACTCTCTTCTCCTTTCAAAGCTTGCTGTAAAATGTTATATCTAATGACCATTGGATCATAATTTTAACTGCAAAATTTTCTCATCCGCATTTCTAACGAAAACACATTTAACCCGTATCTATTGTGTCTTTGAAAAGCTGTATATATCCAGCGTTTCCTGTTCTAACTTCCACTGGCATGTTTGATTTCTGTATTTAAATTATCAAGGATTTGATAGGCATCTTTTTTTTAATAGTACTTCATATCTTGCATTTTAATTAATTATTAGGCATCTGGACATTTTCTTAACTGTTAACATACAGATCTGCAGATTTATGCAGTAATTCCCATTCCTGATAATCATGAGATACTGCAGAAAGAAGCTATACCTGACCATATTAAGAGTTTTTATAGAGTCAACAATATCTGGAGGTTCAGATATGATCGACCATTCCACAAAGGAATCAAGGACAAAGAAAACGAGTTCAAGGTATGCACTTTTATCTTATGTGAGTACAACAAGTAGAGATCCAAATATTTACATTTGAGTCTAACTTGATGTTGATGAGAAGTAAAACACAGTGCTGGAGAAACTCAGCAGATCTGGTCGCATCAGCTACTGTTGAGAACTGCGGTTCTGAAGAAGACCCATTGGACTTGAAATATTAAGTACATTTCTCTCTCCGTAGTCAAACTTGCTGACTTTCTCCAAAGTTTGTGCCTTTGTTTCCAATCTCCAGCATCCACAGTGAACTGCTTTGTTTTTGATGAAAATTGGAGATTTTGAATAGTGGCCTCCTTCCATTTGAAATTGAGGGGCAAGTTTTCATCCTCCTCGTTGCATCAGTAATCAAACAAGCAGAAATGAAAATTCACACTAGTTTGTCGGCACCATCCTGTTCCCTGGCCATTTTCCTGGAGGCAGGATCAAGGCCTGAAGAGCTACCTCCACATATGTAGTGGGTGGCCAATCAAGGAGAGTGAATGATCTTTTAAGACCAATTATCAGAAGCCAACCAAGGGAGCAAATCCTCCAGTCAGACTTTGAACACCTCTCCAACTGCCTGCATACAGAAGCCCCTGTGAACAGGTCTGCTTCCATGATGGCAATTCTGGCATTTTATTGAATCTTAAAAGGTTTAAAAATTTCTGGGAAACTTACCATAATGTCCCTTAGAAATCTGGCCGATGTGTGATTCCAGTCCCACAGCAATGTCTGGAAAACTGCTTTCTGGAAAATTAGGTTGGGCAATAAATGTGAACATAGCCATTGATGGTCACAAACCATGAACAAGTAACAACTCTCTCACTTAAGTGAAATGGCAGGATGCTATAACCTCAGCTAGAAGCTCTGACCATTGACCCTTGAATTACAAGAGACCACCCATTGTCAGAACTTGTATGGTGAGCCTGCCTGTTGTCCTTAATTGGACAATTCAGGAAAAATCATTACTGGATGACTGGTTTCACACAATGCAGTATTGGGAAGCCAATTTGACACTTATTCCTGCCCCCAAAATTTGTCATTGAGTTTGAATTTGGGGCTTAATTACTTCATTATATTTTCAGTTAATTAAGTGTGAAAATGCTAAGACTAAGACATTTTTAAACAAAGTTGTTGATATCAAGAAGTCTTAATTAATACATACAGAGTGGGTTTTACCATGGATTTCAAAACACTTAATTATTTCCTTCTCTCTTGTTATTTTTGTCAGAGTCTGTGGGTTGAGCGAACTACTTTGACATTGGTTCAGAGTTTACCAGGTATCTCCCGCTGGTTTGAGGTGGATAGACGGGAAGTGGTGAGTTCAAGCAGTCAGTTGTAAATTTCACAAATGTAAAAAGTGCTGTGATGTGTCATTTTTGTACTAAGTTTAGGCTACAGCATTTTTATTAAAAACAACAAAATAAGCAGAAACAAATTCTATTAGAAGGTTCCCCAGATTATATTCTTGAAAAAGAGTCTGACTTTGATCAGGAATCTGTTTCTAGGTTGAAATGAGTCCTCTTGAAAATGCAATTGAGGTGCTGGAGAACAAGAACCAACAACTGCGAACTCTAATCACACAGTGTCAGTCAAGACAGATGCAGAATATCAATCCCCTGACCATGTGTCTCAATGGTGTCATTGATGCAGCCGTTAATGGAGGACTTGCCAGATACCAAGAGGTAAACTAGAGTAGTGATTGTCAAATATTTGCATCTTACATGTCATCAAACATTTTGTCAAAAAAAACCCTAGTCCCACTATGATAAAAACAAAACATGACTTTTTCTTAGGAGTATTTACATGCATTTTGGTATTGTATTTATGATTAAAGGACATAAGTTATTGCAAACATTTTTCTGAGAATAAGTTTTATGCTGAATTGTGAAAATAAAATCAGATAATGTTTCAGTCACTAGTGAGAAGCCTGGGATTGTATTTCATTGACAAGCATGTCAGTTCCTGGGGTCCCACCACTGCAGCGTGTTCCAACAGCTGAGGAACACTGAGCTAAGAGGAATGTAAGGATAGGGCTGGGGTTTGGGCGAGAGATGGAAACAGTTGAAGGAAATATTTAGCAGGATTTAAAACAATATCTCACCTGCTGCCTTGGGTCATTATGAGAAATATTCCATTGGCTAATTTAGAAATGCGTTACTCGCTTTTTTTGTTCTGGCCACCCTATCAATTCAAATATAAAAAAAAACAGCCAGAAGGAATTTGTATCTCTGGGTTTATTTGTAAAGTTCAAATTTCAGCTGATGGCAGTGCTGGACAAGTCAAATTCAGAGTGGAGCCTGGGTGATGGACCAAAAGTTATTTTTTTTATAATTTGGTTACCATAGTGGTTAGCCATTGAACATATTCACACCAGGCTGCAAATGTACTTTTTGAAAAATAACATAAAATTATTACACAAAAGGAAAGAAAACAAAGCTATATTGTATAAGATGATTTCTAAGATATTTTTTACAGCAATATCCTTTACAACACTTGGTTCCAGTGAAAAGTATCACTCCTATATTCAGTTTAATATTTCTTCTTTAACTGAAGAGGTCATAAGTACTTCATTTTGGGGAGTTATTGCACATTTACCAGATGTACTTCTCTACGTCTGTCCCAGAGACACATGGACAGGCTAATTCATTGACCATTTATCAATGAACTCTAAGGAAAGCTCAAAACCTTTTTCCAATCCTATCTACTTGGTCTGCTAAAACAGCTTAAATCCTCCTTCAACCTCTGATTGCTTTGAGACTGCCATAAAAATGCCCTTCTGCTAATATGGATCTTTTCTTCTTCTGAACCGAACCTATTTATGACCTCCTGTGTCTCCTTTCATGGGTCTTATAAAGCTGAGCTTTGTGACTACTTCAGGTGCTTATCAGGCATCTTGTCTGGTCATGTCGCTTAAGTAATATGCTTTGTTGAAACACTGTTTTGAACTCACTGTTCAAAATTACTTTCTGACCCTTTTTTCTTTAAAAGCATATCACCTTCATAGAGATAACACTAAAAACTTATTTACCTTCGCTTTAGAATACAAGATCGCAAAATAGTAATAACATATTGTAAACCTTCATCATGCTGAGCAAAAATGTATGATGAGACAAATATTGACGTGATGAAAGATCAGACTGTTAAAAGTGACCATTTCAGAGATTTGTCTCAACAAATTTCAGGAGTAAGTATTTCCAAACCACTCTTTTCTATTGTCCTGGCAGCACCAGCATTCTATGTGAACACAGCAGGCCAAGCAGCATCAGAGGAGCAGGAAAGCTGACGTTTTGGGCCTAGACCCTTCTTCTGAAGAAGGGTCTAGGCCCGAAA
>NC_063349.1:28842440-28847836 GCF_021869965.1 Rhincodon typus | reverse complement strand
GGCCTAGACCCTTCTTCAGAAGAAGGGTCTAGGCCCAAAACGTCAGCTTTCCTGCTCCTCTGATGCTGCTTGGCCTGCTGTGTTCATCCAGCTCTACACCTTGTTATCTCAGATTCTCCAGCACCTGCACTTCCTACTATCCCAGAATTATATGTTCTGTGATTCTAACCCCGCTATGCCATTAGCTTGCCTTGTGAGCCAAACTTTAAAAAAATGCACACACAATAAGTACAATAACAGGCACTAAGTCCAACTGAACCTTCTGCCATCCTTCTTCATCTGATTCTTAGCATCACCCACCATTCACTTTTCCCTCATTTGCTTATCTGGCTTCCCCTTGTGTATATATATATTTACTATGTGCCTCAACCATTCCCTGTGATAGAATGTTCCTCATTCTCACTCCTATCTGGGTAAAAATGTATCTTTCAAGTTCTCTATTTGATGTCTTGTGACATCTTGTGTTGAAGGCTTACAGCTTTGCTATCTTCTGTAACTATTCTATTAAATTTCTCATAGTTTTGGAAAATTATTTGATGTCATCCTTCAAACATCTCTTTAAGAGAAAGTCACCCAGCTTTTTCATTTCTTCCTGATGTGAAACTGCACATGTAGGGGACTATCTTGTAAATCATTTTTGCAGCCTCTTCAATATCTCCTTTTCTTTCTTTGACATGGTGACCAGAAGAGTGCACCATTCTGGCAAATATAGTCTGTATAAGGTATAATACAAGTTTAACATAACGTTCCTACTTTAGAGTTCTCGCCCTCCAGAAATGAACCATGATGGCTTGATTTGACTTACAAAATCTTTTGTTATTGTTCATAGGATATGGGCATTGCTGGCTAGCCAGCATTTATTGTCCATTTTAATTTTCCGTGAGAAGTGAGTAGTGAGCTGCTTTGTGAACTGCTGCAGTCGCAATCATATGTTCTTTTGCGAAAAGTACATTGGCAGTCTTGTGTGAATATGTTCAATGACTGACCACCATAGTAACCAAATAACAAAAATGAAACTTATGTGCTGTGTGTACTTTGCACCAGTCTTCACAGTGGAGGAGATAAATCTAATTGCTATCACTAGAGAAAACATAAAAAAGAAACAAATGGAACTGATGGCCAATAAGTCCCCTAGACCTGATGAGATGCACCCTGGGATATTCAAAGTACCTACACAAATAATGAATGCACTGAGCATCATCTTCCAAAGATGCCTTAGACTCTCAAAGTCCCAGAGGATTGGAAAAGTTCCATCTTTATTTAGAAAGGAGAGACAAAACAAAAGGCAGTTGTAGGCCAGTTGGCTTAATATTTGTTGTTGGAAAAGTGTTAGATTCCATTATGAAGGATATAATAGCAGACTGTTTAGAAATACTTAACATGCTCTGATGGAATGATGGCAATTTTACCTTTGGAGATCGGTTAGCTTAGTTTCCTGGTTTCTGATGCAGAGAGATGCCAACACTGCGAGTTCAAATCCCACACTATGTGAGGTGTGTCTCTCATGAAGGACTCTCCTCAGCCTTCCCCCTTCACCTGAGGTGTGATGACCCTTGGGTTAAAACAGCAGTTAGTGAAAGAGTAGCCCTATGTCTGGTAAGACAATGGCACTTTTTCCTTTTGTAATCTTCCAAAACTTCCTAGTCAGTGAATGTGTGTCATCCACAAACTTGTTGACTCTAAAAATAGGTTGGATGGCAAGTGGTGAGGGTGACACAAAGTCTACAGAGGGATAGAGTCAGGTTAAGTGAGTAGGGAAAAACTTACAAGATAGAATATAATACGGAAATATGTAAGGCAAGAAGAATAGAAGAGCTGAATATTATTTAACTGGAGAAAAACTGCAGAAAGCTGCAGGACAGAGGGATTTGGAGTTCTCATGCAATAATCACAAAATGCTAGCATCTGAGTTCAGCTGGCAATCAGGAAGGCAAATGGAATGTTGTCTAAAACTATACAATGCACAAATTGGTCCACATCTTTGATATTGGCATTAGTTTGGTCCCCTTATCCAAGGAGAGATGTACTGGCACTGGAAGCAGTCCAGAGAATATTCGCTAAATTGATCGCTAGTGTGAAGGGATTTTCTTCTCAGGATAGGTTGAGAAGGCTGGGCTTGCATTAATTTGAGAATGAGAGAATGAAAGTTTTTTTTAGAGGGCTTGACAGAGTAGATGCAGAGATATTGTTTCCATTTGTGGGAAATCTAGGACCAGAGGGCATAATCTAAGATGAAGAAGTCACCCATTTAAAACAGAGACATGGAGAATTTTTTTTCTGAGCCTGGTGAATTTGTACAATTCTTTACAGCAGAGAGATCTTGAGGCTGGGTCATTAAATATGTTCAAGGCAGAGAAAGATCTTTAATCATTAAGGAAATTAAGGTTCATGGGGATAAGGCAGGAAAGTGGAGTAGAGGATTGTCATCAGACCAGCCATGATCCCATTGAATGGTATAATGATCCAATGGGCTGAATGGCCTCTTCTGTTCCTATCTCTTATGGTCTTAAAGTTTTCTGAAAATGATACTTTTTGTCTTCCCGTGATTTTATATGTTTGCAATGAATCTAGTTATGGTAAATAAAGAACATTTCTCCAGTTTAAATGGCAAGGCTGCATCATCCATTTTGGTCATTTTATATTTTATTAGCAATGTGTTGGGAGTTCATCGTTTTCTTTTGGCCCCTCCCTTTTACAACTATCCAGATTTCTGAATTTATCATTAAAAATGAAATGTACTAAAGGCAATCGAGCAGCTGGTAGTAGTTGCTCATAGTGTAAATATCTCAGCCTTTGCTTGTTATACTTGGGACCATTCCTCATTATTATGGATTATGCAAGTGTCATTCAAATGGTATTATGGCATATTCACTGTAAATTAACTTTACCTGTAAACTGTATCTACAAGGGCAATAGCTAAGTATTCCTTGAAATTGAAAGCAAAATCGCAACAGCAAATTTACTACTGACCTCGTTGATACTACAACTATGACAACTTGCAGTTAAAAAGCTTCTTAGACCTGTTCGTACACACTGAGCCACAGAGAGGAATATTAGGAGAAGTGGTCAAAAAGCCAATCAAAGAACTAGACCTTAAAGGAAGAAAGTGAGTAAGCAGGTGAAAATGTCTATGCAGTGAATTCCAGAACTTTGGATTTGTGCCACAGAAGGCACAGCTGCCAGTGATGGAGCCAAGACAATTGGAGATTGACAAGAAGTCAGGTTTGAAGAAACACAAAGATCTCTGCGGGTTCTATGCGAGAGATGCAAAGCCATAAATTGATATGAACAGGAATGCTAATTTGAAACTGAAACATTACCAGATGGGCCTCCTCTCAGACTCCTTCATTAACCCCATCAATGTATCTTCCGATTCCTTTCTCCATTGTGTTTAACTAGCTTTAGTTTAACTAGCTTCATCCAATGCATCATCCTCCGACACTTCCGCCATCTGCAATCCGAACCCACCACCAAAGACATTTTTCCCTCCCCACCCTTATCTGCCTTCTGGAGGGACCACTCTCTCCGTGACTCCCTTGTCCGCTCCACACTCCCCTCCAGCCCCACCACACCCGGCACTTTTCCCTGCAACCGCAGGAAGTGCTACACCTGCCCCCACACCTCCTCCCTCATCCCCATCCCAGGCCCCAAGAAGACTTTCCACATCAAGCAGATGTTCACCTGCACATCTGCTAATGTGGTATACTGTATCCGCTGTACCCGGTGTGGCTCCCTCTACATCGGGGAAACCAAGCGGAAGCTTGGAGACCCATTTCAACTCCCCCTCCCATTCCTCAGACGACATGTCCATCCTGGGCCTCCTGCAGTGCCACAACGATGCCACCCGAAGGTTGCAGGGACAGCAACTCATATTCCGCTTGGGAACCCTGCAGCCCAATGGTATCAATGTGGATTTCACAAGTTTCAAAATCTCCCCTCCCCCTACCGCATCCCAAAACCAGTCCAGCTCGTCCCTGCCTCCCTAACCTGTTCTTCCTCCCACCTATCCCCTCCTCCCACCTCAAGCCGCACCTCCATCTCCTACCGACCAACCTCATCCCACCCCCTTGACCTGTCCGTCCTCCCTGGACTGACCTATCCCCTTCCTAACTCCCTACCTACGCTCACCTTTCCTGGCCCCATCCCCGCCTCTTCGACCTGTTTGTTTCTTCTCCACCTATCCTCTCCTCCATCCCTCTTCTATCCGCCTCCCACTCTCTCCCTATTTATTTCAAAACCCCCTTCCCCTCCCCCTTTTCTGATGAAGGGTCTAGGCCCGAAACGTCAGCCTCTCTGCTCCTATGATGCTGCTTGGCCTGCTGTGTTCATCCAGCCTTGCACCTTGTTGTCTCGGAAGCTTGGAGACTGCTTTGCGGAACACCTACGCTCAGTTCGTGACAAACGACTGCACCTCCCAGTCGCGAACCATTTCAACTCCCCCTCCCGCTCCTTGGACGACATGTCCATTCTGGGTCTCCTCCAGTGCCACAACGATGCCACCTGAAGGTTGCAGGAACAGCACCTCATATTTTGCTTGGGAACCCTGCAGCCCAATGGTATCAATGTGGACTTCACAAGCTTCAAAATCTCCCCTCCCCCGACTGCATACCAAAACAGCCCAGCTCATCCCCGCCTCCCTAACCTTTCCTTCCTCCCACCTCAAGCCACACCCCCACCTCCTACCTACCTGCCTCATCCAGCCTCCTTGACCTGTCCGTCCTCCCTGGACTGACCTATCTCCTCCCTACCTCCCCACCTACACTCACCTTTACTGGCTCCATCCCCGCCTCTTTGACCTGTCTGTCTCCTCTTCACCTATCTTCTCCTCTATCCATCTTCCATCCGCCTCCCCCTCTCCCTCTATTTATTTCAGAATCCCCTTCCCCTCCCCCATTTCTGGAGAAGGGTCCAGACCCGAAACGTCAGCTTTCCTGCTCCTCTGATGCTGTTTGGCCTGCTGTGTTCATCCAGCTTGACACCTTGTTATTTCAGTTTAAATGCGTCTTTGCTATTTGCTCCTGCTACTCTCTGGATAAAGATGTTACTCTTGAATTTGTTCATCACTTCCTTCTCTAATGGTCGATCCACAAGTGACTACATTATCTCTACACCTGCCTTCTCAAACTCCTCACAATTTAAAGACCTTTATCGTTTCAATCCTTAATCCTTTTATGAGATTAAAAGCTTAGCCTGTTGAATCTTTCCTGATAAGCAAAACCTCTCAGTTCTGGTATCATTCCATCTTTGCATCCAGCTCCAGTGTCTCTGTAGAGATAGTAAGAACTGCCGATGCTGGAGTCTGAGATAACACTGCGTGGAGCTGGAGGAACACAGCAGACCAGGCAGCATCAGAGGAGGAGGAAAGCTGACGTTTTGGGTCAGGACCCTTCTTCAGA
>NC_063349.1:28771587-28842340 GCF_021869965.1 Rhincodon typus | reverse complement strand
CAGAGGAGCAGGAAAACTGACGTTTCAGGTCGGGACCCTTCTTCAGACCCTTTTTCTGAAGAAGGGTCCTGACCCGAAACGTCAGCTTTCCTCCTCCTGTGACGCTGCCTGGTCTACTGTGTTCCTGCAGCTGCACACTGTATTATCCCAGTGTCTCTGTATCCATTTTATATTATAGAGACCATTTGGAACAGTATTTCCAAGTGTGGAATCACTGAGCTTTTGTGCAAGTTTAGCCTATTTTCTCTCTTCTAAAAAAAAATCCATCCCTCTCAAAAGGAACCCAGGTGGTCTGTTGGGCTGAAGGGCCTTTTTCCATGCTGTAAAATCTCTAACTCTAGGTAGCTAAGTATTTGTGGTAGAAAAGACAAGTGGTGTGTCGTTTGCTGAACTTGTTTCCCTTTCAAAATATAACAATCAGTGTGTTAGCTACCTGCCAGTCCTTTGACTCAGTTCTCATTAATGATGATTTTTTTTTTTCTGTACATGTATTGGGGCCCTTTTATCTCTTCCTTGGTATTATTTAACATGAATTGCTATTATCTTTCCAGACTGGGGCTTTATCCTCTCATTTTGATTGTTTTATGAAACTAACTGCCCCATCGTAGGCCAAAGGGCCCATTCCTGTGCTGAACAGTTCTGTGTTATTTCTGTCACCCTACCCTGGTGAACATGGTATGAACACCCGACCCGGGTAAGAATTAGGATCTAGGCAAGAATTTTGTTAGTTTTCTAATATAATTGTGCTGAGTAAGGAAAATGTAGTGATCAGCAAGTACAGCAGGTGCAATAATCGAAAGATGACAAAAACATGGATTAAGATTTTTTATAATCAGCCTGTTCAAGAATATTTTTAACAAATTTCTGGAGCACGTGGGACTTGGACACAAACCTCCTAGGTCAGAGGTAAGGACACTATCACCAGGCCACAATAAGCTGAGAAAATGTCAAACAGTTCATGAGTTAAATGCTCAATAATATGAAGAGTTAATTGCTTGATGCCTAATAGTATAGTACACTCAGAGATAGTAGGAACTGCAGATGCTGGAGAATCCAAGACAACAAGGTGCAGAGCTAGATGAACACAGCAGGCCAAGCAGAAAAGTTTTCTGATGAAGGGTCTAGGCCCGAAACGTCAGTCTTCCTGCTCCTATGATGCTGCTTGGCCTGCTGTGTTCATCCAGCCCTGCACCTTGCTGTCTAGTATAGTACACTGTTGTTCTTAACATATAGAGGACAAGTTCAGATTTGAATTTTGTACTTGCTGGCTTCTATAGTCAGAGGGATGACCGAAAAATAAGCTCTCTACCAGTGAAGGAGAGGCATGTTTGGAGAATGTGTTATTCTTAGCATTAGGTATCTGCATGGCATGAATAACTGGTAATGATCTGGGAAGATGTTGTTACATGCTCTCGATCCAGAAGTGCTGTGTGATGTTGAGGAGGGGAAAAAAAAGGAGAAAGCTGGTTCAGTTTGTTACAAAATAGACCAAAATAGCCCACGGTTTTGGACTAAATTCAGTCAGGGCAGTCTTTTAGATGTTATAGCTGATCTTCTCCAAACCTCTTCAGTATATGTTGGCTCATGCTAAGAAATGCAAGGTGAGGGCAGGATCAGGCTCTAGTATGAAGCTCGCAGGTGCACATGTGAAGGATGGCTGGTTTGGGAAGTAAGAGTGAATGCAACACCTGTTAATCATAGTCTGATAGCATTTCATGAGGGGAGAAAATTGGGGGCAACAAGAGAGAAAATAGTTTTCTTGGTTAAAAATGCCAATTGTTTTTTTAAAAGAAGATTCAGAATTACAGACAGATTTGACCTTCTAACCCCACCGCCTGCCCATAATTACAGGTTGTTATAATCCCAAACATTCTTCAAGTGCATAATTGTACCTAATTTGCATAATATGTTTTCTTGTGTTTCTTTGCGGGTGATAATCCCTGCATTTTAAACTGTTCCATTTTTAATTCTGACAAATTTCTTGGCAACTTGACAGTTGTGTTTAATTTTGCACAGCTGTAAATGTTTTTTCAAGGTACTTTACAAAATCAAAAAAGGGTTGAGAAAGGATAAAATAACTGCAAGAAAATAGCTTGGAGAAATGACTTTTTTTTTGTGTTGTAGGCATTCTTTGTGAAGGACTACATTCTCAACCACCCTGAGGATGGAGAGAAAATCTCTCGACTGAGGGAACTAATGTTTGAACAGGTAATGTTTATGCAGATCCCCAAAGTGCAAAAGACTCTTTAGCACCAGATAAGAGATTTGTATTATATCCAAAGGATAATGCAAGTGACCTATATGTTGGCAAGAAACAAATCACGAGGTAGATGAGGGAAGTTATTAAACCAACGTCTCTCATACTTCAAAATGAAATCCTGCATTTATTTCCATGACCCTCATCAATGAAGATAAGGCCTTTTCCTTCTTATGTACCTGGAAGATCACTCTAAACATTAAACACTGCATGTGTGAAGATCTTTTTCTTGATATCTGTTACAAGTTATCCTTTTACCCATGCACTTGGTCTAGTATCTGAGAGTACTTTAAAGTAGTACTGTACCTTTACCTTGTGCCTATTTAATAAATTTTATAAGCCTTTCATAACAGTTGAGATAACAGATCATTGGTTTCTCTATTGCTTACCCTGTGTGTTAAATGGTTATAAGGTCTTAGACCATCCTTCCCAACCATTTGCTGAGAAACAGAAAAACACAAGAAGCATGTGTTGTCCAATTTCGGGGAAGTGGAAGGTGGTGGAAATATAAAGTGCCTCCCTGATGAAATCTCACAAACAGTGAGAGACCTATGATTCATCTCCTAGCATAATTATTTACAAAGTGTTTGTTGACACCCGCAATCCATTGATAATTATGACTGCGCATGCTCACCTCTGATCTTTCTCATCTTGTGCATGGGCAATAAAACAAATCTGAGTTTTAGAAGATTCATTTTGTTTGACTCTACCCCACCCTTCTTATTGTGGCGTAATGATATGCATGTAAATCATGATCTATCTAATGACATGACACTGATGTCAGTGTGACAGAAGATGGTAATCGAGAATGAGCGTGTGAAGAGAGAGGTCTTTGACACTATCGAGCTATATTTGGAAATCTATTATGTACAGATGGATGGTCTGTGTTTTCAGCTTCTGCAGCAATACCTGAATCCATGGATGGATTTTATAGAGGGCAGATCACCTGAACCTCCAGTCTAAAAGACAGTTGGCACTCTGTCAACTTGCAATCTGGATGTCCCGCATCAATAATACCCTGTGGGTGGCATAAATTGGATCGAAAGTCCTACCCTAGAGAAATGCCAGTCCATGAGATTGGCTGGCATCTCTGTATTCCTAAACATGCCAGAAAAGAGTTGTGACCACTGCTGGGATTACAAGCAGTCCTGTGGAAGGAGTGAAGATGGATACCAGACCTGAATAAGAGCTGAGATTTTGACGCAGCTAGTGAGAGGGTTAAAAACCCTGACTGTGGGAGTGAGGGGTGTAGGGGAGAATAGGAATAAAGATGGGTCTATCTTGTGGATGACACAGAGGTGTCCCAAAAGGAATTACCTTTGAACAGTCAGTGCAATTAAAACTACCGGATTGATCACCAGGTCCCACCTTTCCCTGTGAATCACAAAATTGCAGCAGAGACAGAGTGGACAATTAGCTGCCACGTAAGAGCATCATTAAGCCAAAGGGAAGTTGGGCTGTGTGACACCTTATTTATCCCTGTAATATTTGGAGGAGGGGTGTGGGAATGACAGGGCTTCTATGGGATGATGGTTTGCTAACAGCCCACTGAATTTTATGTGCCCCCACCTTCCCTGCATACATGTGCTGGTTTGGTCGCGGGGAGTAGTGAGTAAACATATCCATGATGTTTCATGGTACTTCAAAAAATTACAAGCTTAACGTTGCAGCCATTTTTATATTCCCTATCTCGGGTTGGTCTGGGGAAGAAAAAACTACAGCCTTCCAACTGTGAGCATCAAGTAACCAGAAAGTACATGTGCCAGAAGGGTGGGAACATAGGAATTAGGAGCGCGAGTAGGCAATTCGATCTGTCAAGGGTCTCCAATTAGTCCAAGACCCAGTTAATTCAGATCAAAGTATTTGAAAGTCTTTATAGGAACCGAGCTGGTGCAATTCTCGAATAAGATCAGAAGAGGAGGGGAGAAGTTGGGAATTGCCAACATTTAGTTTCTGGCAGAGGTACATTTTAACAGACCACATATATCTACCTTCCAAAAAACTGGAATTGTTGGCCCTCTGGGAGTTCAGGCAGAGATTCATAAAGTCTGGACTCTTACAGAGAGTCACTTGTTAATTTCTATCCCATTGCATCCTGCTGAGATTAATTGTGCAGATGTGAAATATTAGTGCGCAAAGCAGAGAACCTCTCCCAACCCTTAACAGGATTTGAATGTCAATTAATCAATTGGAAAACACGGGTGATTTACTGGAGATAGTAAATAGATGTAAAAGATACAGATGATTTGTTGACACGGAGAAAAAAAATGTTCGGTTGTGTGTAAGAGCGGTTCCAAGTATAAAGAAAACCCTCTCCCATGCAGCCAAGGAAAGTTACCACAGGGTCAGTGACAGCTACTTTCGTGAACAGTTCAGTTTTACAGCCCCCCCACACTTCTCATAAATGCAAAAGAAGCTGCAACTGCACAGTTTTCCACTGATGGAGACAACCCCTATGCCTAACTAAATTTATTTTCCAAAAGAAACAAAAACACAGAATAACACAAATATATGTGCAACAAATATTTGCAGTTGTACAGTGCTTTCAGAGTAAAATATTATGGATTGCAGCAGTTCAATAAAGTAGCTCAGCACCACCTTCTCAGAGGCAAGAAATGCTGGCCCAGCCAGTAGTGCCCATGTCCTATAAGTGAACAAAACAAAGTTCATGAAAGGAGGAACATTAACAACAAGCAAATGGCTTGATCTTCTAAACTGTACTCTGCTCAATACAGCAATGAATTGTTCTAATCAATAATATTATCTTGTAAGTCCCAGCACTCAGTTTCAGTTTCTTGATGGACATGAGAAAAATGCACATTGGGTTTAAATACTTTCACTGACTGACCCATTTGCAATTTGAATAAATGCACTGTTCAGGGAAAGCCTTTGTCAGTTGGTTCTTTACATCAGTTATCAACAGAGCAAGATAAATTCATGTAGGACCGTGTACTCACTTCAATTCAATTCTCGGTGTCAAAATTACTTGTTTTTCTTGAGGGCTACTTTTTGGTTTCCAGGGGCTTTTTCATTTTCACAGTTTTAAAATGATGCAGTCAAGTAGTAAAAATATCTTTTGCATTTGTGTAGCCATGAGAGGTATCTGGACTCTCAGCAGAATTAGAAAAATTCATTGATATGCTCAATAATCCTCAACCCTCCATTAAACTTAAAGGCACAGTATACAAGGAAAGCATTAATTTTGAAGACACAAGACAACAAGCATAATTTGGCAACAAATATTTTGTTAAAAAAATCTGATTTGCACTTCTGCACACAAAAAGCCAATACCAATAAAATATTTTCTGTAGACTACTCAGGTCACAGCTAAACAGTTACTTGATTTTCTCCTAGGCAGTCACTACATCTCAAGTATTTTATACTATTAAAAATGTGATAAAACTGAAATGCAAATCTTTATGAAATAAAAGTTTTTCAGTATTAAATTATCCATTTGACTGTATACATTACAATAGCATCCATTACACTTCCCCCTATATAGCAACTCTTGAACAACTGCAGTTGGAATTAAGTTAGAGAATCCACATCTATTGGCAAACAATTAATTACTCATTGATGAAAGACAGTTGGTGAAAGACCTAAAACTGCTCTTTCCCCTTTGCAGCTCCTCTCTCCCTATTCTTGATCCAAATTCCCACCCTTTTTCCACCAGTCTTTGTAGACTCTCTTTCACACACCCCCATCATTTGCAGTTGATCTTCCCATACTTTGCACACTTCCCCACTCTTGTCCACTTTTCCAAACCCTCTTGACCACCCACCCTTCTCAGCCTCTTACACAACACACTCTCAACGTTTGCAGGATCTCTTTCTCACCTCCCCGCAGCAGGGCTTCTTTCCGTCCACTCCCATCCTGCACCACCACCCCCCCCCCCCCCCCCCCCCCCCCCCGACTTTACAGAGCTTCTTTCCCTCTTTACAGACCGTCTTTGCAGATAGCAGCTCATCCTCCTTGCAAATGTCCTCCATGCCACCTATGAAGACCCCATTTGTTGCCCTGCACTTTGTAGACCCTGACTCCTCCCTAACCCCACTCCACAGCCTCTCTTTCTCCCTGTCTTTCCCCTTTATGACCTAACACATTTACCTTCCCTCCCCCTCCAGCCAACCTGCAACCTTGTAAACTTCACTTATGTTTCCTTCAATTCCCCCAAGTCAACCTTGACCTCCCGTCTCAGCTGCCCTGCTCCCTCTGCTCCAGCAGTCTTGCTGACTGCTACCACTCATCTTCTCGCTGCTTTACAAATCATAGGCTGTTCTTTCTTTCGCGTTTTAGTCCTGATAGGGTCACAATGAATTTGTTTCTGAAAGTCCTCAAAGTGTCTGGGGTATTTCCACCATGGTGATGACCACAAGTGTTGCTAATGATAGATTTCTGTTAGTGTCTCTCCATTGAGGGAGACAGTCATAAAATTTCTTGCATTACTTTCACTTGAGAGGTGCCTGACATTATATTTCGGTATGCTGTGAGATGAAACAGCAAATTAAATTAATGAAGATTTCTGCAATGATAATGTGCACTGGAAAAATTCAGTAAAGGCATCTAGTCATGGGATATAGTAAACAAAAAATACACCTTTCGTCTTCCCACTTTTTTTAGAGTTCTCTTCAGTGTCTCACTTTCATGCCTGAAACTATCAGCATAAGTCAGGAAATAGAAAAGACATGTAAGAAAGACACCATAAGAATAATCATCGAGGATTTCAATATGCAGGTGGATTGGGAAAATCAGGTTGGCAGCAGATCCCAAAAAAGGAATTTGTGGAATGTCTGTTGTGGGTTTTTTGTTGGATCAGCTTATGGTAGACCCCACGAGGGAATAGGCAATTCTAGATTTGGTGACATGAAATGATGCAGACTTGTTAGGGAGCTTAAGGTGAAGGAACCCCTTGGAGAAATGCTCAGAATGTGGTAGAATTCAACTGGCAGTTTGAAAGGGAGAAGCTGGAATCGGATGTAATGGATAAAGGGAGCTACAAAGACATAAGAGAGGATCTGACCAGAGTTGATTGGAGTGGGAACCTAGCAGGGAAAGCAGTGGAGCAGCAATGGTGGGAGTTTCCAGAGGTAATTTGGGAGGCACGGCAGAAATTCATCCCAGGAAAAAGAAACGTCCTTAGGGGAGAACGAGGCAACAAAGGCTGACAAGGGAAATCAGAGACAGCAGAAGAAAAAGCAAACAATGTGGTGAAGATTAGTGGGAAGCCAGAAGATTTGAAAGCCTTTAAAAACCAGCAGAGGACAACTAAAAAAGCAATAAAAGGGGAGAAGACGAAGTATGAGAATTAGCTAACTAGAAGTATAAAAGAAGATTGCAAGATTTTGTTTTTAAATATAGAAAAGGTAAGAGAGAGGCAAAAGTGGACTTTGGACTGCTGGAGAAGTAGCAATGAGGAACAAAGAAATGGTGGAGGAACTGAATACGTATTTTGCATCAGTCTTCATGGTGGAAGACACCAGTAGCATACCAGAACGTCAAGAGATTCAGGGGCAGAAATGAGTGTTCTGGCCATCACTAAGGTGCTGAGGAAGCTGAAGGATCTGAAGGCAGATAAATCACCTGACCTTCTGTTCCGATCGCAAAGCCTGAGGACACAGTCTCAGAATGAAAGGACGACCCTTTAGAATTGAGATGAGAGAACTTTCTTCAACCAGATGGCGGTGAATCTGTGGAACTCATTGCCACAAAGGGCTGTGGAGGCCAAGTCATTAAGTATTTAAGACAGAGATAGATAAGTTCTCGATTAGTAAGGGAATCAAAGGTTACAGAGAGAAGGCAGGAGAATGGAGTTAAGAAACACAATCGAATGGTGGAATAGACTCGATAGGCCAAATGGCCTAATTCTGCTCCTGTAGTTTATAGTTTAGTAGTATAAACATTTTATAGGAGCAAGTTTGCAAAAATAATGAAAGGTGTGAAAAATATCGTGGCTCCAAATTAAAACTGTAGGTTGCTGCTGTTGACCGCACAATACTTGCCTTGTCCCATTCCCTCCTGCTGGCCCATCTTGCTGTGCTGCTCACAACCAGGGAGGCTTCTGGAGCTGCAACTAGTGTTTACTTGCCCTTGTTAACTAATGATGCTGATGATCAATTAGCGATGACCCAATTCAGGCATGGTTTAATTTCTAGGCCAATAAATTCTCAGATGCATTAGAAAGGAAGAAGCAAAGTTTTGCAAAGGTAACTTGAAAAGAAATAGATGATATTAAGTTCAAGAAATTTTGATCATTGTAATTCTTAAAATTGAGTTAGTTACACACGTGTTTTTTTTTAAAAGGCCCATATTCTGGAGTATGGTTTGGCTGTGCATGAGAAGTTTGTACCGCAAGACATGAGACCATTACACAAGAAGCTGGTGGATCAGTTCTTTGTGATGAAGTCCAGGTTGGGGATACAGGTATGAACTCTCACAGCAAGAAGCTGCTCAAGTGAATGCCATCATCAATGCTTCCATATCTGATGAACTATGTGCCTTTTGAATGTTATGGTTGATAGCAGTAGAGAGTTAAACAGTGAAATTTTGATTAACCCTTGTGCATCAATGTTTGAACGACATAAAGGCTCAAGATTTGGAGTAGAAAATACCTGCAATTTACAGAGATTGCTTATTGATTTGTCACAAAGGCAATAATATCTGTAATATTGTAAATAATGAAATTGTATTTAATTTGTTATGCACCACTTTTAGGCAATAAGCAGATTTCTTCCCTTTGTTTATTCCTGTGGTGTCTCTTTTGTATAATTTCTAGTGTAGAAATAAGTGAGAATGCACTTAAAGACCATAAATTGTTGATGAAAAATTATATCACTTTGTTTCTTTAGTTAATTTTTATTTTTGTTATTCTTATTTCATCTGCTTCACTTGACCTCTCTAAATTTTCTTCTATGATCATTTGATCTTCTGTGACGCTATAAATTTACAAGGAATGAAGTAATTTGATTGAAATGCAGAATCAAATTTGGCATAATTTGATTTGCATGCAATATTGCAATATCCTGCTACAATTCAGCAGAATATATTTTTCATATTATGAAGTTCTCTTTATGATGTCTCTCAGTCTCTCCTTCCTTTCATGTTAAATTTAAGGTTACTAGCTTATGATTCACAATTCTATCCAAAGCTGGCCTTTAACAGTCAATTTTCAGTTATTGATTTTTATATCCCCCCTTCCAAATAGGTGGTAGAGTCTGAGGAAGGCACAAAACAGAGTAATTCTGGCCTTTTTAAAAAGAATAAAGCTTGTAATAACTGAAGGTTGCATAACTAGCTCTATATTAGATCAAAGTCAAATCAAAGTTAAAATTAAAGGAGAAAGGTGACCAAGTTATGCGAAAATGAAAGCCAAACCTAAGGTAGTTAAACTGAGAGGCACGATTTCTTCAGAAATTTCAGGAGGTGTTGTGGGACGTTGAATGAGTGGATGTTTTGTGCATGCTGTACAGCCTCATTTGCCTGCAATTCCTTCCAAGATGGATAGAAATCTCTGATGATAACCTATTACATGCTACCTGGAGTGGGATAATGTGGTATTCAGAATTTCTGGCCCATTATAAATCAGCACGGTGGTAAATGAGAACATAAAGAACAACAATGAAAGAAAGCAATTTTTTCAAAAACTAATATAACTGACTAATCTTGTTTCTTTGAACATAGCTTGGAATTCAGGATAGCTTCTTCCTATCTTGTTTTATGCAACCATGATTAACATTAATTGTAATTAATCTTGAAATCATGCAAAGTGAGACGAATGCTGATATCAAATCGCTATGGCCTCATTGACACAAACATACCAATTTTTAGAAAGAAAGCAGCAGAATGTGGGCATAGAAGTTGGCTGAGATCCAGTATATCAGATCTGTACTGACTACAACACACAATTTCAGCATAATGCAACCAAAAATTTAGATTGCTATGTCCATAGTGAGCAGCAAGAGCAAGGAAGGTCTGGAATGGTGTTTTGATTACCCTTTTTAAAGGTTCTGGGAAAGCATCATCATCCAATTATGTCTTCTATCTGGGAATTCAGAATGACCTATCTGAAGAATAATATTTATATTTTCTCGTTGTCTGCAAATTACAGTCCATTTCTACATTAGTCAAAATTGCCTCCCTGACTCCCTCTGGGAACGATATTATAATTATCGATCTGAATCATCAAGGTTCTTGTTTCATCTCAAACCTGATCCCAAGTCTAGACTGTACATTTTTGAAACTTTAATTTAAAGTTACAATTTCAATTATACATTTAATTTTGCAGCATCTTTGGCTAATGGCTGTAGTTTCATAGGAATAGTCAACCCAGGGTTTCCTTGTTGCTTGGCAAACGATGAAAAGTACTTTAAAATTAAGACTTGACTGTCTGATTTAATGTGTTTACCATGCTGACTATTTCCTTTGAAAGTCTCCAATTTGCAAATTGCTTTTGGTATACCTCAAATCTTCCAGTTCAAATGCTCTGAATGTCAAATAAAACAAAACACCTGTTAGAAATACAGTCTGTTGGTTGATGTGGTATCAATTATACTTCACTTCTTTCTCACAAGACACTTCATCTTTGAACATCTGAAACTTATTAAAAGATAGTAAAAGCATTGATTAGCTTGTGATTTTTAGCAAACTAATTATATTTCATATAGTACTTGGATTTAACAATACTGTGCCACTGATATTTGTCGGTAATTATTGAATCTAAAATGCAGCTTAGTTTATTAGGCTGTGCAACCTTAAATTCTAGTTTCTGTTTTTAAATGGTGTAGTGTGGCTCTGATGTAGAATGGTGAAACTTGGAGAATAAATCAGATACTATGGAATTCTGTATACACAGATACTGGATTGGTTTACATTGATCATGTACAAAAGAGGGCCAACTTACTGTGTGATTGCTCAAGCAGGATGTCATGCATTAGTTTTCCACAAACCTTGTCTGAAATACCAACTTTGAAATGATTGAAAGGTTTTGTTCTCAGATATGTTGCTCAGAAATGCTTCTACAAACTTCCTTTCACCAGTTTAAGACTAGAAAATCTTTATCTTTCTATGATTCTCAACTTAGAAGGCAAGCAACTTTACAGTACCCTTGCACCATAACCCACCTTTTTTTTATTCACTCATGGGATGTGGGCATTGCTGCCTGTCCCTACTTCCCGAGAAGGTGATGGTGAGCTGCCTTCTTGAACCTCTGCAGTCCACATGCTGTAAGTCAATCCACAATGCCCTTTGGGAGGGAATCTCAGGATTTTCACCCAGCAACAATGGAGGATATATTTCCGTGTCAGGATGGTGAGTGACTTGGAGGGGAACTTGCAGGCAGTGAGATTCCCATACATATGCTGCCTTTGTCGTTCTAGGTGGAAGTGCTCATGGGTTTGGAAAGGTGCTGTCTGAGGATCTTGGTGAATTTCTGCAGTGCTGTTGCCTGACTAGTCTGTGAGACAGCTGTCCCAATTTTGGCACTAACCCCTCAATGTTAGTGAGAAGGATTTAGCAGGGTCAACAGGGCTATTTCTGCCGTTGTCTTTTCTCTGTCACCACTTGCAAATTAACTTGGCAACTTTCTTTATTGATTTGTGGGATTGGCCATTACCGGCAAGACCTCCATTTATTAGTAAACACTACTTGCCCTTGAAAGGATGGTGGTAAGTTGCTTTATTTGACTACTGCAGTCCATATGGTGAAAACACTCCTTGAGTGCTGTCATGACTTTTGGCATCCTCTTAAACAAGAGAAAAGAACAGATTTGCTGATGAACATTGGGTTCCAAGTCCCAAACAAAGTTCAAGTTGTTGCTGAGACTCACAAACTAAGTTCATAAATGAGTCAACCTGCCGTTTTTATTCTGGCTTCTGTTTATCTAATTTTTAAAAAAAATTGATCAAATGTGCCTGTTCACCTGAAATCCGGTATACTTCGAATGGCAGACGTGCCTCTTAAGGGGAAATTGCAGATTGGAGGGATTGCTTGTGGTTATGTGGCTGAAAGCTATAGAGTTGTTGGTCTTGACTATTGCCTGGAAAACCCGTGTGACTGGTGCCCTCAATGAGTAACCAGTATTGTTCTATCTTCCAAGCTACAGTCATGAAGAAAAGCCTTGTAGGAGCATCAGAATGGATAAATGAGTATACAAGACAAGTACTCATTGGTTACAAAATGATGATTTGTAATTATTCCTGTTAAACCTTAAACAGATGGATTAGAATTGTTGGATTTGCGATTGGTGTCAATTTTCTAATGAAGTGAGAGCAAGAGCCATAAGGCTGGAATGAAAGAATGCAATTGGATAGTGGTAGTAAGGGTGACAGTGATGAGAATCACAGGACTGTTGGTGCATTGGGCTGGGAACGATGCCCCATGATTAATGCAGATGAATGAGCTGCTCTGTAATTGCTGTAGGTACACAGAGCACCAGTGGTCAGAGCTGCTCCCATTGTTTGTGACATCTGATTTCTTGCTATTCAGTGAAAGGGAGGTTTAAGAAGTGCTCTTTGCCCTCCTGCATTTTCACCTGAGATATATATCTGCTGGTGTGTTGCATGGATCATTTGCAACAATTAGTTGCATGTGTGAATATCACTTTCTCCAGCATGCATGAGCCTAAAATTAGATTGCTCAGTGCTGGTTTTTCAAGCAAAAAATGTTTCAAGCAATATTTTGTGTGGCACACAGGCTTTTTGTATTGTTGGAACTGGGCTGTATCTCATGTGAGTTAAATTGTAAGGCTCAATAGTTATGTGGCCCATTGCCTGTATAAATCAGGGACTTAATAATGGTTTCAAGCAAATTTATCAAATTGAACCACTTGTACCACAGAGGTCAAATGTTATGACTGCCTGAGTGTGGAGCCAGGAGAAGTGAAAGCACTCCACCTGGTGTTGCACGTTTAAATTACAGACTGCCCCTGCTGTTACAAACTCTCGCTCATCCTGCTTGCATGTCCAAAGTGTGCCACATCTTCAGCTATGTCGTGGACAGCTAATCTCATCTTCTGTCATACCCCACCTTTTGATGCATCCAGATAGTGCCTAGATTTTGCATGCAGTCCAATTTGTCAACTATGCTTTATTGTGACCATGAAGCATTCTAGAAGACTGCTGAAGTGTATCAGTAGAAATGGGCAGCAGTGGACTATTCGTATCCTTGAATCTATTCTTCCAATCAGTTAAGTCGTGGGTGATCTGTATCTTGATTGCATTTGTCTGCCTTTTGATCTGTACCACTTGATCTCCTTAAGTGATAAATAAAAATCCGATTTTCAAATTTGAAAATAACAGTGACATGCATCCACAGTTATTTTGAGAAAATAATTCCAGAATTTAACTGCACTTTGTTTAAAAAGAATACTGTTATTTGATCCCTGAATAGCAGGTCTCTAATTTTAAGATTGCATCCCCTTTTTCTGGATTCCTTCACTGAAGGAAATTGTTGCCCTGTATCTGTCCCACCAAATTTAACATTTTGTCATTTTAAACAGCTAAATTGTATCAACTTGCAATTTTCTAATCAATAAAATTAAAATTTATGGAAACTGCCTATCAAGTATTAATCTTTTTAGCACTGATTTCATTCTGCTAAATCATTCAAGGCCGACATATCTCTTTAATGTGCAGCAGCAGAATCTGGGCACAACTTTAGATGATATCTTTGTAAAGCTCTACACAATTGAAGCATAATTTTCTCTCCTTTGAATTCCAGCCCTCCTGATGAGAGTGATGGCCACAGTCACAAACTGGCAAAAAGTGGAAAGTTGTGTTCCATGTGTAGCAGTGCTGGGGTCACTGTTATTCAACAATTGTGTAAATGATTTAGACTTAAATTGGAAGTTTAATTTTCAAAATTGAGGATGACACCAACTGGGGCTTGTGGGGACTGTGGAAAAAAATGCAAAGAAAAAGTAACAAACTTGCAGAATGGACATGTAATTAGCACATGAATGCCAGTACAGATAAGTGTGAGGTGGTGAGTTTTTGCAAGAATAAAGACAGTATACTTTTTGTTGATATTTTAAATCTTACAGAGAAGGAAAGGATCTGGAGGTACATGTTAGCTCTTTTTTTAATATCTATTTTTTAATCAACCTCTTCAGAGATGTAATGACATACCTCTGGAGCAGGTGGGACTTGAATCCAGGCCTCCTAGCCCCAAGGTGGGGATACTACCACTATGCCACAAGAGCCCTATGTATTAGCTCTGAACCAATCGTGTTTAATGACAGACAGGTGCTGGACATTAAACTGGGCATTCATTTATGAGCCTGTAAGAAATAGATTGACTTAAATTGTGGTTATTGGGATTGGAAGTGAATGTTTGTAAAATGTCATGTGAATAAATATAAATGTGTGTAACCTTTGGCTCCAGTTCTATCCTTCACCAATCGATTTCTGAAATAAAACAGTACAGATAAGCAGGCCACTAAAACTACTGACACAGCTTAATAAAGCCATTTAATAAGAATAAAGCAGCAAAGCAATGGCATTCAATTTTAGCATGATAAAGTTGGAAGGTGGAGTAGTAATGTTAAATTTTTATGGTACCTCAGGTATACCACACTTAGACTACTGTGCACAATGTGGCCTCCATAACAAAACACTAGAAACATTGCAAAAACTATTAATTGAAATGATTTCCAGTGCTTAGAAGTTATACTCAATGGCAGGGTTTGAATGGGTTAGGTCCCCTCCTGTCTTCTCTTTTCCAGTAGAAGAGTGACCTCAGAGAAAGAGATTTTAAAGAGTTTGATCAGGCAGACTTAGAAAAACAAAGTTTCCATTTTCTGGATAAAACCAAAGCTTGGAATTTTAAACATAAGTTGAAAAACAGAATATTGTAGTCTTTTTAAAATTGAAGTTAAAACAGATAATGTTGGACACATTGAAGGCGTTCGTTCTGACTTCAAGAATTCTGCTCACAGTACTTGGTCCCAGATATAGATGCTTTAATTACCACCATGCAGAGACAGCCTAGAGGCTGTACACTCTCTGTAGACTTCAACTTTAATAATAGCACAATCTATCAAACATTTCTATAATCGTAAGAGCCACTCGTAAATAACTTGTAAATTGGTGATGATTCATTTAAATAACGCTGGTATGGGGTCCTTTCTGCTGCTGAATGCATGTTGTGTGTGTTAAAGAGATAGGCATTGGTTGGAGCCTTGAACTCCAAAATGGAAAAGCTGGTAGAGCAGTTCCTGGTGCTGAAAGGCTTCCAATACCTGAATTGCTCTGGAAGACCCCTGTAGTAGTTGGCCGAGGGTATGTCAAGATGCATGGGAGTAGTTGCTTGCTGCGCAGGTTTACCAGAAACCAGCTGACAACAAGGAAGCAAGGAGGTCATCAATGCAGTTGGAGTGATTGGCTTTGCTGATTACAATGGCAATAAACAAAACTCCAGTTCCTTGAAGTTAGGGCCATATCCTTCACCATGGGGCAAATGGTTGATGGTGAACTTGTGCAGCTTGCAGAATACTACTGGATATTTTGACATGCCTTCTGCCAAGTATTAATAGGGGATTTCAACTTCCCCCACATTAACTGGTGTAGTCATTGTGTGAAAGGTTTGGTGAGAGTGGAATACTTAAATCCACTCTCAGCTGTTTAAGCCAATATGTACAAGGTCCTTTAAGAGAGGAGGCCATCCTAGACTTACTGTTAGATAGTAATGTTGATCAACTCATTGAAGTATCAACGAGGAAGCATTGTGAAGACTGCAATCATAACTCTCTTAGATTCGAGATTGTTATGGCAAAGGACAAGAATGGGCCTGAAATCAAAGTTCTCAATTGGAGGAAGGCTGATTTTAATAAGATCAGTTATGATTTGGCCAGGGTAGACTAGGAGTGGATACTTTCCAGTAAATCTGTCTCTGAACAGTAGGATGGATTCAAGAAGGAAATGTGGAGCATACAGGGCTAACAACATATTTCATAAAGAAAAAGAGCGGGACCAATAAATCCTGTGAACCCTGGATGATTTATTGGATTGGGGAAAAAGGGAGGCTTATTACAGATAATAAAGGCTCAAAACAATAGAAGCCTTCAAGAAGTATGTATTGTATAAGAGGAAACTTAAAAGAGAGATTGGGAAGCTAAAAGGGAACATGAAAGGATATTGGCAGTTAAAATAAAGGAAAACCCTAATTTATTTTACAGATATTTTAAGGGTAAAAGGTTGATGAGGGAAAGAGTAGAGCCCATTAAGGACCACAGTGGTTGTGCATGGAGCCAGAGAAAGTGGGTCGTGTTCTCAATGAATACTCTGGGTAACTTCTCGCAGTGAGAGAGCCGATGTGGGTATAGAAATCAGAGAGAAGGTCTGTGATACAATTAAAGAAATTAGCATAGATAGAGAGGCGGTTCTTCATGCTTTGGTAGACTTAAAATTAGATAAATTTATTCTAGCTCTTGAAGTTTATCCCAGGCTGTTGAGTGAGGCAAGGGAGGAATTAACAAGGGCATTTGTATTCTCTCTGCCCACAGGAGAGGTGCCAGAGGACTGGAGGACAGCCCTTATGATAGTAGTATTAAAGAAGGGAACAACCGATAAACCAGGAACAGGATGGTCAGTCTAACCTTGATGGTGGGGAAACTATTAGAAGTGATTCTGAAAGACAAAATTGATCTGCATTTAATCGAGTACAGTCAGCATGGTTCTGTTAACGGGAGGTCATGTCTGACTGACTTGATTAAATTTTTTTGAAGAGGTGACCAGGTGTAGGGGAGGGCAGTGCGTTTGATGTACTCTACTTGGATCTCAGCAAGATTTTTGATAAGATCCCACATGGGAGACCGATAGCAAAGGTAAAAGCCCATGGGATCCAAGGAAATTTGGCAAATTGGATCCACAATTAGGCAAGTGGCAGGAGTCAGTGGTGATGATTGATGGGTGTTTTTCTGACTGGATGTCTGTACAGCAGGATCCCACAGGGGTCAGTATTGGTCCCTTGCTGTTTATAAATGATGTAGACTTGAATGTAAGTGGGTTAATCAGTAAGTTTGCAGATGATACAGACATTGGCGGGGTAGTATATTAGTGAGGAGGATAGCCTTAGTTTACAATAGGATATAGATGGGCTGGTCAGATGGACTGATCAGTGGTAAATGAAATTCAATCCAGATAAATGTGTAGTGCTGCACTTAGGCAAGACATACAAGGCAGGGGAATACACGATGAACAGTAGGATCCTGGGAAGCTTGTGCAAAAGTCCCTTAAGGTGGTGGGACAAGTGGATAAAGTGATTAAGAAGGCATATGGGATATTTGCCTTTATTAGTTGCAGCATAGATTTTAAGAGTAATGAGGTTATGTTGAAAATATAAAATGATGGGTAGGCCACAACTAGAGTATTGTGTATAGTTCTGATATCCACATTATGGAGGTATGTGATAGCATTGGAAAGGATGTAGAGGAGATTTACCAGGATGTTGCCTAAGTTGGAGAGTTTCAGTTACGAAGAGACATTGGACAGACTGGGGCTGTTTTCCTTGGAGCAGAAGAGATTCAGAGGGAACATGATTGAGATTTATAAAATTATGAGGGGCATAGATAGGGCAGACAGGAATAAACTTTTCCCCTTGATGAAGGGATCAGTGATCGGGGCACAGATTTAAGGTAAGGTCAGAAGGTTTAGAGAAGATGAGGAAAAACATTTTCACCCAGAGGGTGTTGGGAATCTGGGAACCCTCCAAAGTGCATCCCACCCTGACCCACCCCTTACCCTATCCTTGCATTTCCCACCCTAACCCACCCCTTACCCTATCCTTGCATTTCCCACCCTAGACACTGTGGGTAATTTAGCATGGCCAATCCACCTACCCTGCACATCTTTGGACTGTACGATGAAACCGGAGCACCCGGAGGAAACCCAATCAGACACTGGGACAATGTGCAAAATCCACACAGTCGCTTGAGGCTGTTCTTTTATCAAAAACAGTCAGCTGTACATATTTTGCTGGTTGAAATTCAGTTATTGAACTAAATGACCAGGCGTCTTGATAGTTTTGGCCAGGTTGCTGAAATGTCCACGTTTTCATCTCCACAAAATTCTCGAATGGGGATTGTAGTTTGTGGTGCTTGAGGGTTGTGGGTTGTGGGTTGAGTTTGATTGGCAGGTTTCCCTGGGCTTTGAATCACATTTGGCTGTGGTTGAGTTTTAATTGATGTATGATCAATGGAGTGGCCATGGCCTAGTGGTGTTATCGCTAGACTGTTAATTCAGAGACCCAGGTAATGTTCTGGGAACCTGGGTTTGAATCCCACCATGGCAGATGGCAGAATTTGAATTCAATAAAAATCTGGAATTAAGGATCTAATGACGTTGATTGTTGGCAAAACCCTATCTGGCTCATTAATGTGAACTACTGCCACCCTAACTTACATGTGACTCCAAACCCTCAGCAATGTGGTTGATTCTTAACTGCCCTCTGTGTAATTAGGAATTGGCAATAAATGCTGATCTTGTCCCATGAATTAATTTAAAAATATAGAACTGGGAGTGTGGGTGAGTACTGACTTATGAGCTGGAACAGAGAGTGAGAGGCAGTAAGCAGGAATCTGAGACAACAAGGTGCAGAGCTGGATGAACACAGCAGGCCAAGCAGCATCATCGGAGCAGAAGATCTGCACCCATGTGTTCAATGTTTGGAGCAGCCCTGCCTCAGTGATTACTTATTCTGCAGCATTCCTGCCAGACGGGCTGTCCCACAGGACACTGCATACTATGTATTTTCTTCCTGTGAGGCTGGGTTGCTGTCACTGCTGACTTAACCTGTTGCAATGATGAAAATCTACATCACTGGCTCTTAGTGAGAGATAAAGGCTTGACTGAGGCAGAATTCTCACTCAGACTGTGCATTGAAGTCAGTCTTTGCAAGCAGAAGTATTGGGTTTTCATCAAGTTGAAATTCATTGAAGATTATTTGATCTTTGATCAGTTTGAAATAAAAGCTGAAACACCCAATTTTACTTATCATGTGCATGGCAAGCTTTTTCTCTGATGGCTGTCTTCAATAATTGAATGCCAACTGTGGCTTAACATATTCCAGGAAATGTCATTACAGGACTTCATACCTTTAAGGAGCTTTTGCCATTGACCCTCCAACGTGTCAATCAGTACGTGCCCTCTGTTGGCTTTTTAATGAGTCCCAGTTCAGAATTTTGAACACCTGGGCAACACGGTGGCTCGGTGGTTAACACTGATGTCTCACAGTGCCAGGGACCTTGGGTTCAATTCCACCCTGGAGCGATTGTCTGTGTGGAATTTGCACATTCTCCCTACAACTGCGTGAGTCTGCTCTGGTTTCCTCCCACAGTGCTCTGGTTTCCTTCCACAGTCCAAAGGTGTGCGGGCTACGTGGATTAACCATTGAAATAAAGGGATAGGGTAAGAGGTCAGGATGCTCTTCAGAGGGTCAGTGTGAACTCACTGAGCTGAATGGCCTGCTTCTACAGTATAGGGATTTCATGGTCGCTCTAGTTGGGAAGGCTGCCCAAGAATGGAGGAGTAACAGTTAAGCTATGTTATTATTGAATCGTAGAACAGGTTTGAATCATATAGTCTGCTGTCTTCTTCATCTGCTTTTACTTTCACTCATGGGAAAAATTTCAGACTTCTGAAAAGGAAAGCCAAGAGAATATAGAAATGATAGTAGACTAGCAGGAAACATAAACACAGGCTGTAAAAGCCTTTATGGGTATGTAAGCTACATAGAGTCAGGAGAATTTAAAAATGAAAGAAATGAAATGGCAGAGAAATGAAACAAACACTTGGCCTTTATATTCACAGAGGAAACTATTTGTGTCCTAGACATAATGGAGAATCTAGGGACTATTGTAATCAAAGCACTGCAAGATGTTAATATTAGTTTTAAAACAAGGACTAAAGAAGTTGAAGGGACTTAATGCCGATAAATCCTCTGGACCTGATTTCTATATCAGAATTTTGAAAGAAATGGCTGTAGAGGCGTTAATGCATTGGTCGTCATCTTTCAAAATTCTATGTATAATGCTGTTATTTAAGAAAGAAGGGAGAGAGAAAGTGGGGAACCACAGACCTGTTAGTCTAACATAAGTCATAGGGAAAATGCTAAAATCTATTACAAAGAAAGTGATAACAAGATGCTTAGAAAATATTGGTAGGATTGGGCAAAGTCAACATGTATTTATGAAAAGGAAATCATGCTTAACAAACCTGTCGTACTTTTTTGATGATGTATTGAAAAGAATGGATGAGAGGGGAAGAAGTAGGTGTGGTACGTTTGAATTTTCATAAAACTTTATAAGGTCCCACCCGAGAGGTTAGTAAACAAAAAGAGCGCACATGGAATTGGGAGTGGGGGGATGGGAATATCGTAGCATGCTGGCTGAAAGCTGACTAATGGTTCATGATTAGTTGGGTACGGCAAGGGTCAGTGCATGAGCTCCAGCTACTCTCTATCTATACCAAAGATGTGTGAGGATTAAATTACGAGTTTTCAGATGGCACAAGACTAGAGACGAGTGAGAGTTTTGAGGGTGATATAAAGAGTCTTCAAGGGCGTTTGGAGAGCTAAAGTGAGTGGGCAAAATTTGGCAGCTAGAATACAGTGTGGAGAAATGTATGATAACCCACTTTGGTTGGAAAACAGAAATAGAGTATTTCTTAAATGTTTAGAGGCTGGGAGGAGGCGGTGCGGCAGTAATGTCACAGGTCCAGAACCCCAGGCTCAAGATCTGGGCACATGTTTGTATCCTTTCATGACAGATGGTGACATTTGAATTCAATAAAAATCTGGAATAAAAGAACTAGCTTGATGGCAATCATGTAATCACTGCTGATTGTCATAAAAACCATTGTTGTGTACTAACATCCTTTGGCAGATGTGGGATGTGGAGACTGTCTTTACGCAGTCTGGCCTACATGTAATTCCAGATCCAAAGCAACATGGTTAACTCTTAAGGCCCTCTGGTCAATTTGAGATGAGCATTAAATACCTGTTAAGACAATAATGCCTATTGTCTAATGAATGAATCTTAAAAAAGGTGTTAACAGTCTAAACAACTTGGATGTTCATAATCATGATCCACTGAAAATTGATTTGCAGATACAACAAATAATTAAGAAGGCAAATGATCTATTTTATGAGATGCTTTCATATGTAAATAAAGATTATTATATTGGTGAGACTGTACCCACAGTGTGCACTTCTGTTCTCCTTATCCACACAAAGATACACTTGCCAACAAAGGTTCACCAAATTAATCTCTGTGATGGAGGGATTGTTGTATGAGCAAAGATTACATTGACAGGGTCTATATTTTCTGGGGTTTAGAAGAATAAGAGGTGATCTCATTCAATTATACAAAATTCTAATAGGGATTGATGGGGTAGATGCATGAAGTATTTCCACTGGCTGACCCAGGGGGTGGAAGCAGGCACAACAAATAACAAACCATTTACGATTGAAAGTAGGAGGAATTTCCTAACTCAGAGTAGGTATATCTTTCAAATTCTCTTCCCTAGAGGACTGTGGAGACTCTTGTCATTGAGTATGTTTAAGATTTGCATTAATAGATTTCTACATATTAAAAATGTCAAAGGATACAGGGGTGGTGCAAGTAAATGGTGTTTGATATTACTGAATGTTGATGATGCCCCAAAGTGTTGGATGATCTACTCCTGCACTGATTTCTTAAGTTTTTAAAAATTATGTCAGTGGATACATTTTGATCATGTTACTATGAAATTTTTTATTCGTTCAGGGTTTGTGGACCTTGTTGACTAGGTCAGCATTTGTTGTGCATCCTAACTTGCTCTTGATAACATGGTGGTGAGCTGCTGCCTTGAGGTGCTACAGTCATTGGGGTTTAGGCATATCTGCAATTCTGTTGGGAATGGAGTTGGAGGATTTTGATCCCTCAATGGTGATGGAATAGTGATCTAGTTTCAAGTCAGGGTTGTGTGTAACTTGAAGCAAAACTTGCAAATGGCAGTGTTCTCATCTATCTGCTCCCCACATCCTTCTAGGTTGTTGTGATTGGGAGGTGCTGCCATAGGAATCATGAGTTGCTGCGCAGCATCTTACCGATGGATCATACTGCTACATGGTGTATCACTGGTGAAGGAGTGAATGTTCAAAGCGGTGGATATCCATGCAGACCAAGCAGACACCTTTGACCTAGATGGGGTTGATCTTCATGAGTGTTGCTGAAATTGCATCCATCCAGACAAGTGGAAAGTATTCTGTCACAATTCGGACTTGTTCCTTTGTAGATCACTCACAGGCATTGGGAAGGCAGGGGGTAAATTTCTTGCTGCAGAATTCCTAGCTTCTTAGCTGCTCTTGTAGCCACAGTATTCATGTGCAGTTAGTTCCAGTTCAGTTACTGGTCAGTGTAACCCCAGGGATTTGATGGTGGAGAACTTAGCAACTATAATACCATTGAATGTCAGGGGGAATTGATTCAAATTTGTCTTGTTTAAGATGGCCATTGGCTTGCACTTCTATCATCTGAATGTGTATTGTCATCTATCAGCCCAAATTGTTGGCCTTGCTGCATACAGACAGCAGCTTCTTCACTATCTGAGAAGTCATGAATGGTGTGGAACATTGTGCAATCACTTCTGACCTTATGATGGAGGAAAGGTCGTTAAAGCCCCCGAAGATGGTCAATCCTAGGTCACTATCCTGAGGAGCTCCTGCAGAGATGCCCTCCGACTGAGATGATTGATCTCCACCAACCACAACCATTTTCCTTTTTGCTAGGAATGATGCAGACCAGTAGATTCCCATTGACTCCAATGTTGCCAAGGCTCCTTGATGCCACACTTGATCAAATGCTGTCAAGGAATGTTACTCTGGAGTTTCATTCTTTTGTCCATGTTTGGACAAAGACAATAATGAGGTCAGGAGCTGAGTGGCCCTGACACAATACAAACTGAGCATCAGTGAGAAATATTTAATAATTGCTTTCCTCTTGTTGGTACAGATATTCAATCCCACTTCAGTTTTGATTTGGTAAATCTTTGGTTTAAGCCATTACCAAAGTTTTGATAATATTAGTATTAAAAGTGCAACTGTGCCCAAAAGAACTGCCAAACAGTAGGAGCTTAAAATGGCAAACAGATCATGCATACTAGATTAAAGTCTTATTTTTATTATTTTTTATGGACGTGCACTTAATGCTAAGGTCCTGGGGACTGTTGCTGAACAAGAAGACCTTGGAGTGCAGGTTCATATTTCTTTGAAAGTGGAGTCACAGGTAGATAGGATAGGAAGAAGACATTTGGTATGCTTGCCTTTATTGGTCAATGTATTAACTAAAGGAGTTGGGAGGTGATGTTGCGGCTGTACAGGACATTGGTTCGGCCACTTTTGGAGTATTGTGTGCAATTCTGGTCTCCCTGCTATAGGAAAGATGTTGTCAAGCTAGAAAGGTACCAAAAAGATTTATCAGAATCTTGTCAGGGTTGGAGGGTTTGAGCTTTAGGGAGAGGTTCAGTTGGCTGGGGCCATTTTCCCTGAAGTGTCAGAGGCTGAAGGGTGACGTTATAGAGGTTTATAAAATCATGAGGGGCACGGAAAATGGTAAATTGGCAAGGCCTTTTCCCCAGCACTGGCGAGTCCAAAACTAGAGGGCATAGGTTTAAGGTGAGAGGGGAAAGATATAAAAGGGACCCAAGGGGCAACTTTTTCACGCAGAGACTGGTGCGTGTATGGAATTAGCTGCAAGAGGAAGTGGTGGAGGCTGGTACAATTACAACATTTAAAAGGCATCTGGATGGATATATGAATAGGAAAGGTTTAGAGGGATATGGACCAAATACTGGCAAATGGGACTAGATTTATATAGGGTATCTGGTCGGCATGGACGAGTTGGACTGAAAGCTCTGTTTCCATGCTCCGTATCTCCATGATTCTATGACTCTATATCCTTGAGTATTTATTTTGAGAAACTGAGTTAAGTTTGGATGGTTCCGACAAACACAGTAAAGTAATTCTTGATTTCAGCATGCAGGATGGTCCATAGGTATGGTTGTGGTACTGATTCAAAGTTACTCTGCTGAAATTTTCATTTGCAGCCTCAAATTCAACTCTAGCTACATAATGTTTTGCATGGGAGGACAAATCGTAAACACCATTGTGCTGTTACTATGATTGCATATTTTGACAGTTAATCTATATTTTCTGCCCATTTACAGGATTTTCCAGGATATGCTCGTGTGAGCCCAATACACTTAACCAACGGTAGCCCTCGTACTTGCAGGAACCCTACGTTGGGTGCTATAAGTCCAGATGGAGCCAGACTTGTCAACAGACGCAGGTAGGATGATCTCCAAAACTATTTCTTTTTAAAATGAATGCTTTCTGCATATAAGATCTCTAATTATTTTTCTTACTTTCATGCTCTCTGTATAAAACTAAGAAATGTTGTGTTCTACACATCTCCTTAATTATCCATGGGATCAGGCAGCTGAAAGAGCATTACTATACAATTTCATGTAATTATTCTTCTTGATAAAGAGTACAATTTAATTCCAATGATGTTTTCGTAACCCTACAGCTCATCATTGTTGAAATAATTTCACATGTTTACATAATTTGAAAAACATATTTTCAATTGGGCACTACATGGTCAAATTGTACCCAGATTTTGGCTAAAGTAATAACACCATGTTAACAGTGGTTTTACCTATTTGAACACTCACAGCATAGTTCAGTAGATACTGGAGAGGAAAACATTGGTCATGGGACTGTAAAAACATAATCTTCAGTCCGTTTCCCAATGGATAAACAAAACATAAGTGACAATTTTATTTCCCTCCACCCACAGAAAAAGTAGTAGTAGAGTTAAATACACGTGGTTGATTTAATTACTATAATCCCATTATGCTTATAATTTGATTCAGCCCTTCTACAACAATCATAATTCATGTGAAGGAACCCTATGAATCGATCACCTCAGGGTATATGAGATCTCAGAGTAATGTTCTCCACAGTAGATACTGACGTGAAATATTCACTTAGGATCTCACCTGTTTCCTATGGATCCACACATAGATGGCTTTGTTGATCTTTCAGGGGCCCTATTCTCTCCCTAGTTACTCTTTTGTTCTGAATATACTTGTAGAATCTCTTTGGATTCTCGTTAAACTTATCTGCCCAAGCTACCTCATGTCCTCTTATGCATTCTGAATTCCCTCCCTAAAGTGTACCCCTACATCGTCTATACTCCTCAAGGGATTCACTTGATCCAAGCTGTCTATACCTGACATACGCCTCCTCCTTTTTCTTGACCAGAGCCTCAATATCACTTATGGTTACAAAAGCATATAACTTTGCTGAAAAGTTAATTTGATACTTTTGTGGGACATTAGTGTCTGAATAAAAAAGTGACTGCCCAACAACAGGGTTTGGATTGGTTGTAAATGGTAGTTAGTCTCAGCACAGAGAGGAGATTGGGCAGTTGGGATTATTCCTCCTATGGTCATGACATTGTCCATCAAGCAAACTCATTCTATTTGAAAACTTCAGCAAAACTCAAGGTTATTTCAACACACAAAGTATAATGGTTTATTTTTCATATTTTAAAGTGGCCACTTTTCATTCAGATTGGCGCAAGGTAAAAAATTGTTTAGATTTAAAGTTAAAAGACTGTTTTAATTATCAAAATTGGCAGGTATGATGTGGTGGGCATTATGGAGATGTGGCTGCAAAGGGATCAGGACTGGGAGCTAAATATCCAAGGATGTACATCCTATCAAAAAGACAGGCAGGTGGGCAAAGGGGTAGGTGTTGCCTTATTAGTAAGAAATGAAATTATATCAATAGCAAGAAACAAAATAGGGTCAGATGCTGTTGAATCTGTGTGGGTAGAGTTGAGGAACCACAAAGGTAAAACAAAACCATAATGGGAATTACCGAACAGTAGTCAGGATTGGGGCACAAGATATACCAGGAGATAGAAAAGGTGCGTAAGAAAGGCAAGTTTATAGTGATCATGGGAGATTTCAATATGCGGGTGGACTGGGAAAGTCAGGTTGGTAGTGGATTGCAAGAAAAGGAGTTTGTGGAATGTCTGATACGGCTTTTTGGAGCAGCTTCTAGTGGACCCAACTAGGGAACAGGCAATACTGGATTTAGTGTTGTGCGGTGAGGCAGACTTGATAAGGGAGCTTAAGGGTTCCTTTACCTTAGGAGGCATTGACCATAATATGATAGAATTTACTCTGCAATTTGAGAGAGAGAAGATGGAATCAGATGTAATGGTATTACAGTTGAATAAAGGCAACTTTAGAGGTATGAGGGAGGAGCTAACCAGAATTGACTGGGAGAGGAGCCGAGCAGGAAAGACAGTGGAACAGCAATGGCAGGGGTTTCTGGGATTAATTCTGGAGACACAGCAAAAATTCATCCCTAAGAAAAAGAAGCATATTAAAGAGAAAATGAGGCAACCATGGCTGATACGGGAAGTCAGTGATAGCATAAAAGCAAAAGAGAAAGCGTATAATGTGGTGAAGGGCAGCAGGAAGCCAGAGGATTGGGAAGCCTATAAAGACCAACAGAGGACAATGAAAAAAGAAATAAGGAGGGAAAAAATTAAATATGAGGGTAATGTAGCCAGTAATATAAAAGAAGATTAGAAGAGTTTCTTTACAAATATAAAGGGCAGAAGAGAGGCAAAAGTGGGCATTGAGCCATTGGAAAATGATACTGGAGAAGTAGCAACGGGAAACAAAGAAATGACTGAAGAACTGAATAAGTACTTTGCATCAGTCTTCACGGTGGAAGACACAAGTAATATCCCAAAAATTCAAAGTCAGCAGGTGGACAGAGCTGAATATGGTGGCCATCTCCAAGGAGAAGGTGCTGGAAAAACTGAAAGGTCTGAAGGTGGATAAATCACCTGGACCAGATGGACTATACCCCAGAGTTCTGAAGGAGATAGCTGAAGAGATGCAGGGACATTAGTGGTGATCTTTCAAGAATCCTTGGAGTCAGGGAGGGTCCCAGAGCACTGGAAAATTGATAACGTAGCCCTCTTGTTTAAGAACGGAGTAAGGCAAAAGACGGGAAATTACAGGCCAATTAGTCTGACCTCGTTCGTTGGTAAGATTTTGAAGTCTGTTATGAAGGATAAGATTTCCAAATACTTAGAAGTACGTGGTAAAATAGGGCAAAGTCAGCATGGTTTGATCAAGGGGAGGTCATGCCTGACAAATCTGTTAGAATTCTTTGAGGAGGTAATGAGCAGGTTAGACCAAGGAGAGCCAATGGATGTTATTTACCTGGATGTCCAGAAGGCCTTTGACAAGGTGCCACTTGGGAGGCTACTGAGTAAGATAAGGGCCCATGGTGTTAGAGGCAAGGTACTAGTATGGATAGAAGATTGGCTGTCTGGCAGAAAGCAGAGAGTGGGAATAAAAGGGTCTTTCTCAGGATGGCAACCAGTGACTAGTGGTGTTCCACAAGAATCAGTGTTGGGACCACAACTTTCCATTTTACACATTAATGATCTAGATGAAGGAACTGAGGGCATTCTGGTAAAGTTTGCAGATGACACAAAGATAGGTGAAGGGACAGGTAGTGTTGAGGAGGCAGGGAGGCTGCAGAAGGATTTAGACAGGTTAGGAGAGTGGGGAATGAAGTGGCAGATGGAATACAACATAGGAAAGGGTAAGGTCATGCATTTTGGTAGGTAGAATAGAGGCATGGATGATTTTCTAAATGGAGAGAAAATTCAGAAATCTGAAGTGCAAAGGGACTTGGGAGTCCTAGTCCAGGATTCTCTTAAGGTAAACTTGCAAGTTGAGTCGGTAGTTAGGAAGGCAAATACAATGTTGGCATTTATTTCGAGAGGACTAGAATATAAAAGAAGGGAAGTACTTCTGAGGCTTTATAAAGCTCTGGTCAGACCACGTTTGGAGTATTGTGAGCAATTTTGAGCCTCATGTCTCAGGAAGAATATACTGGCCCTGGAGCAGGTCCAGATGAGGTTCACGAGAATGATCCCAGGAATGAAAGGCTTAACTTATGAGAAACGTTTGACTCTGGGTCTATTCGCAATGGAGTTTAGAAGTATGAGGGGAGATCTAATTGAAACTTACATAATACTGAAAGACCTGGATGGAGTGGATGCTGGGAAGGTGTTTCCATTGGCAGGAGAGACTAGGACCCAAGGGCACAGCTTTAGAGTAAAGGGAAAACCCTTTAGAACAGAGATAAGGAGAAACTTCTTCAGCCAGAGTGATGAGTCTACGGAATTCATTGCCATAGAAAGCTGTGGAGACCAGGTCATTGAGTGTATTTAAAACAGAGATAGGATCTTGATTGTCAAAGAGATCAAGAGTCATGGGGAGAAAACGGGAGAATGGGGTTGAGAAACTTATCAGCCATGAATGAATGGCGGGACACAGTTGATGGGCAGAATGGCCTAATTTCTGCTCTTATGTCTTATGATCTTAGAATCTCATCCTGAGTGAAATAACTCCATGGAGGCCGGTATCCCATCACCAAGTCAACCTTTATTTACACGTAGAAAATCCTTGACACCGATCCAGCTCCCTTAGATTCAACTCTGAGTGAGCAGGATGTCTGACACTCCTGTTCTTATTTGTCAGCCAGGGCTCTCTGGGGCAATTAACAGCCCCAATCAGGGAACTCCTATTCTGAGGTCCATGTGCCTGACATTGTTACAATCACTACATCCCTCCACTGTCTGAGTGTGAGGACATTGGCTAGTTCTTGTTTTTGTAGTTTTTCCTGGGGCATTTTAGCACCAGGACAGGTTCCTCAAACTCTGTCTCTGAGATGTGTGGTCTGTAATGCACAATAGCTCACCGCTAGGAGCTGGAGCATCAGGGAAGAAATTTGTTCCCTTCGCCAGGTAGCAAAGGCATTGAGACTGCTATATCCGCCATGTCCATCGCAGGTTCCAAGGTCTCTTCAATGCTTAATGGAGAGGGGGATCCCACAGGTTCCAGAAGTCAGAGAGCCTGTCGAGGAGCCAGGCATGTTTTGCTCCCACGCCATTTATGAGTTTGCAACTTTTATAACATCTACATGCTTGTTCAGGACTGTTGCAGCTACCTAAACTTTATATGTCACTGGACCTGACCTCCATGCTTCTTACCCATGTAGAGCTGTTCCTGTGGTTCCTACACCAAACTTTGTCCCCTGAAATAAACTGTCTGGCGTTGGTGTTCTTGATGGCATTTCCCCACCCCCAGGTCAGGGAAGATCAGAATCGACCTGGTGTGGAGTCTTCTCCCCATTAACAACTCATTAGGAGCTATCCCAGTAGTTGCTTGAGGGGTGGACCTATAGTCAAATAGGAACTGAGACAGTTTGGTATTGAGTGAAGCTGTAGACTTTTTTTAAGCCTGTCTTCAAAGTTTGGGCTACTCTTTCTGTCGGACCATTAGATGATGGATGGTACGGAACTGTCCTTATGGCGAATATCATTCGACTTTAGGAAATACTCAAATTCCCTGCTGGTAAATGATGGCCTGTTATATATGACCAACACTTCCAGACGTCCATGTATTGCAAAAGATGTGTGTAGTATTTCTATTGCCGTCCCTATGTTTGACAAATGAACTGTATGCATGTCCAGCCACTTCGAGCAAGCATCTAAAATGACTAAGAACATTGATCCCATGAAAGGACCTGCATAGTCAACATGTAACCAAGTCCAGGGCTTACCCAGCCATTCCCACAAATGTTGGGGAGCTGCTGCTGATAACTGCATGGTGAGGCAGTACCCAGAGTGCCAAAAAGGACAAAAAAAGTTAAGTCTGTATCCAATCCTGGCCACCAGACTTAACTGCTTGCAAACATCTGCATTTTGGAAACTTCTGGATAACCCTGGTGGAGTTCAGCCAGTATCTGGTGGCAACATTGCTTGGGACAAACATTCTTGCTCCCCGTAATAATATGCCATCCTCTACTCTGATCTAATCTCTCCAGGTCCGAAAAGTTTTCAATTCTGATTGTGACGGCCCTTTGGTTTCACCCATCATCACCAGCTCTGACTGGGAGTATGTCCAGAAAATTTAAAACCATTATGAATTCGTCTAGTGGTGGTACCACCAGCGGTCACTTGGGGTGCCTGGAACACACACTTTCCCTTCTAAGGTGTATGCCTGCCCTGGAGAAACATTTACGGACTATGTCCAAGTTCTCTAAGTGCTCCTTATTGGTCTTCCCCATTATTAGCATGTCATCTATATAAATGGTGACCTGGGGTAGACCTTGTAAAATGTTCTGTATCGTCTGTTGAAAAGTTGCATAGGCTGACGATACCCCAGATGGCTATCTCGTATATTGGTACAATCCCTTATGGCTAATAATTGTAGCATAGTTCTGGGAATCCTCATCCGACCGCAATTGCAAGTACACATGGCTCATGTCCAGCTTCTTGAAGGATAGTTTCCCCCCTCCCCCTCCTACCAGCTTTGTGCGAGGGATTGGGTATTTTTCTGGCTGCAAAAAGCAATTTACCATTTTTCAAAGTCCCAAATAACCTAATGACGAAGTAGCGCTCCAAAAACTGCTGGACCTTAACCTGGTGTTGTGTGACTTCTGACTTTGTTCACCTGGTCCAATACCGGCACCTCCACATCATAACTCAAAGATGACTGCTGCGAGCAAATTTCTTCAGGAGTGTATTTTTCTGTCATTGCTCCTGAAATAACCCCACAGAGGCCAGTCTCCTGTCACCAAGCCACCTTTTATTTACATGTGGAGAGTCCTTGACACTGATCCAGCTCCCTCAGAGGCAGCTGTCCAAGTGAACAGGGTGTCTGACACTTCTGTTTATTTCTGTCAGCCAGGGCTCCCTGATTGGGCTTGTTCACCAGTGTAATCAGGGAACTCATATTCTATGAGGTTCACCTGGCTGACCTCGTTATAATCACTACACAGAGAACTAGCACTTAGACAATTTTCCGTGCATCCATTGAGAAATTTTAACCGTCAGGGCCCTTGGGATTCTGTACCCATTTTGAAGGCAAATCTTAATTTTTCTGCTGTAGTGAGCAGTATTCTCATGGTGTTCTATTACAGCTCTGATCCAATATAATATCAGATGGTTCAGAGGCCCAGCTAGTTTCCAAGCAAGTAGATTTGATAGGTTGGTAGAGCGCTGTCAGTAAAGAAGAGTGATGGCTGACAAATCTTCTTGGGCCCACGGGATTGACTGGTGGCAGCACGAAAACTATTTATTGCTTTGGACCTGCTTGTTCTTAGCCACTGACTCTTACATACCATCTGTAGCACAAATTCATGTTACGACTGTACAAGACATTGCTGAGGCCATATTTGAAGTACTGCGTACAGTTCTGGTCACGCTAATGTAGGAAGGATGTTCTTAAACTGGAAAGGGTGCAAAGAAGATTTACAAGGATGCCATCAAGACTGGAGGGTTTTGAATTATGAGGCGAGGTTGGACAGACTGGGACTCTTTCCCTTGGAGCGTAAGAGACTGAGGAGTGACTTTTATAGAGATTTATAAAAGCATGTGAGGCATGGATAAGGTCTTTACCCAAGATCATTTTCCCAGGGTAGGGGAGTCCAAAACTAGAGGGCATTGGTTTAGAGTGAGAGGTGAAAGATTTAAAAGCAACCTGAGGGGCAACCTTTTCACACAGAGGGTGGTGTTGGATATGGATCGAGCTGCCTGAGGAACTGGTAGTCGCCAGTACAGTTACAATATTTAAAAGGCATTTGGACAGGTACATGGATAGGAAAGGTTTAGAGGGATATGGGCCACATGCAGGCAAATTAGACTAGTTCAGTTTAAGAAAACTAGTCTGTTTCCATACTGTATGACTCTTAAGCGACCACACAGTTCTACTTGTACTTCAGATTTTTTTAAACAACTAATAATCCAAATTTTGTTTCCAAAATAGTAGTAATAAAACATACGTAGTTCTTGCAAAGGCAGATTTACATTTATAACTTAAATCTATGCAGGCTCATGTCTATGATCATTAATCTCTCAATACTTTCATATTTTGATATCCTATTCTTTTCTCTTTTCCAATTCCTGCACTACAACTCTCAGGTCTTAACTGGAAACATTCCAGTTTGGGATTTCCTGCAGCTGCTTTTTGGTTGACGTGTCAAGAAATTCACTTCAGTTTGAAGGTGACAGTGATCCCCTCATAACCCTTCAAAACATTCCTTGCATTAAAGAGAAAGCAGAGTTAACATTTCAGAACACTAAGGAAATGTCAGTGCACCCAAAATGCTAACTCTGCTTTCTGCCAGACCTGCTGAGTTTTCCAGCAATTTCTGTTTTTGTTTCTGATGTCCAGCATCCACAATTGTTTGTTTTTTATAACCTTGTAATACATGTTGTTTATAGACAACTCAGCAGACAATGGCAAATCTAGCTCCTGCAAAATTCTTGAGAGCTCACATATGTCAGTTGAGACTGCGTTGTGAACTTCAAGAATCCACCCTTTTAGAGCTGGAAGTAACTGATTGTGTTTAAATATCAAACAAACTCTCAATGAATAACCAGCCTGTCATATGAAGCATTGCGAAGAGAGTGCCTTATTTCTGTACTGTTTTGCCTGAGTACCTCCTGCTCTTTAAACCACCAAGGTGCAATAAGAAAAATTGTAAACTCGTTGAGTTTTAAAAATTAAATCAGTTGTTCAATAGTTTAAATTTCTTTTAATGCAGCAAATCGTCTACCAATGCTGCAAAATAAACAATGTCAGTTTGTTAACCCTGGTGCATGCTTTGCTTTTTTTTGCAGCCCATTAAGTTACCCAGCGTTCAACAGGTACTCTTCTTCTTCATTGTCATCACAAGCATCAGCTGAAGTTAGCAACATCACTGGGCAGTCTGAAAGCTCTGACGAAGTCTTTCAAATGCAGGTATATCACGTCTTCTCCAAATGGAAACCACTCTAATAGTCGAGGTAAAGTCATTGTAGTCCTCCCAGGCCATAGGGCTGCTCTCTCGTTTGAGAGATGACAAGTGGTAATTGAATCTGAGGGTCACCTCACTTCAGGTGAGAGGAGAAATTAAAGGAAGAGAGTCCTTCAGGGTAACCTAGCTGGTGCAGGCATTGAAGCCACGCTGTTGGTTTCCCTCTGCATTACAAGCCAGCTGGCCAGCGAACTGAACTAATTGACCTGCAACCCTAATAGTATTATTCAAATCAATGTGTCCAGTTTTGATTCAACATCTCCGTACTTGAACTGGCTAAATTTATGGAGCTGTGTTGCTTCCAGTGACGTAAGTAGATTTCAAAAATGAGACATTACTGTACAATAGATTTTGCTGAGGCAAGATGGAAGGTGGCTCAAGTTTTTTTTTTTATTCGCTCACAGGATATGGGTGTTGCTGGCTGGGCTAGCATTTATTGCCTGTCCCTAATTACCTTTGAGAAGATGGTGGCGATCTGCCTTCATGAACTGCTGCAGTCCATAATATTTTACTCTGAAAGCACTGTCCAACTGCAAATACATGTTGCACATACATTTGTGTCATTCTCTGTGCCATTATTTGTTTCAGTTTGGAAAATAAATTTAGTTAGGCATAGGGGTTGTCTCCATCAGTGGAAAACTGTGCAGTTGTAGCTTCTTTTTCATTTATGAGATGTGTGGGAGGACTATAAAACTGAACTGTTCATTAAAGTAGCTGTCACTGATGTTGAGGTAACTTTCCTTGGTTGCATGGGAGAAGGATTTTTTTTTATAACCAGAGCTGCTCTTACACAACTGAATTTTTTTTTTCCCTGTCACCAAATGACCCGTGGTATCTCATTCATCTATTTACCACCACCAGTAAATTACCCACGTTTTCTAATTGATTAATTTACATTCAAAGCCTGTTGAGGGCTGGGAGAGGTTCTCTGCTTTGCGCACTAGTACTTAACATCTGCACCAGTAATTTCAGCAGCATGCAATGAAATAGAGATTAATAAGTGACCCTCTGTAAGAATCTCGACTTTATGAATTCCCGTCTGAACTCCCAGTAGGGCTTACAGTTCCAGTTTTTGGGAGGTAGGTATATGCAGTCTGTTATAATGTACTTCTACCAGGTTTCACTAAGTATTGGCAAGTCCCATCTTCTCCTCTCACCTACTGACCTTATTGAGGAATTGCAGAGGCTCTGTTCCTACAAAGACAATTTGGCACTTTGATTGGAACTAACTGGGTTTTGGACTAATTGGAGACTCTTCAGGAACATGTGCTTTCTGATTACTTGATGTTCACGTTTGGAAAGCTGCAGTGTTTCTTTTTGGCCCAGTTTGGGCCAGGAAAAAGAAATAGCTCAGAAGTGATATTAAGCTTGTAATTTTTTGAAATACCAAAAGACATTGTGGATATTGTTACTCACCAGTGGAGCATCAATACCATATGGAACGATTAGATCAAATGTCATATATCTATGTTATCCTAAAGGACACAAATGTGATTTTAGTAGCAGAGAAGCTGTGGCATGGATGAAGCTGAGCAAAGTTACGGATATGGAAATAAGTAATCTTAGTGGTGGTGCAAATATATCTTTGATAGTTCGTCTCTGGGTAAAATATGATACCAATGTTGCAGACTGCCTGATTTAGACTTTAATGATGGCCAGAGGGAAAGAATGTAGTCTACAACAAAAAGAATAAGTTTGAGACAGGGATTGAAAAACAATGTTTTCCATCTTCCCAGAGTTTAACTGGAGAGTATTTTTGCTCATCCTGTACCAAGTATTGAATCAGTAATCTGACAAATGGAGGGGTCAAAGTGCTGGTAATGAGCTAGAATTGGATGTCATCAGTCTACGTGTGAAAACTGATGTTCTGTTTATGGGATGCTGTCACCAAGGGAGAACAGTGGATGAAAAACAGGAGTGGCTGAAGCGTACATACTTCCAAGTCAGGACAGCGTATGACTTGAAGCAGCTCCTGGAGCTGGTTGTATTCCTGTTGTCTGCTCGATGGTAGAAATGGCAGGTTTGGGAAATGGTGTTGAAAATCCCTTGATGCATTACATTATGCATCTAGTTGCTGGTATAGGCTGCAGCTACACTGTGTGGATGATGAAGGAATATGTGTTTTAGGGCAGTTTTAAGTTCACAGTTCCTGAGCTTCTTATTTATCCAGCATTGACAATATCAGATTAACTCTGATATCATTCACCAGCATATTTATGTTTTTGTTTAAATTAACAATAATATTAAATTAACATTAACAACATGCATCTTTAGGAGCTAGACTACAATTATCTAATTATCTACATTTTTCTGACTTATTGAGATTTGATTGGCTGCTTTATATGGTAGAATGTTTTCTTGATAGTCACCTATGTTTTATTAAGATAATTATGTGCGGCTGTATCGAACATGTAGTAAATTCACCTGCACCCAAATCCTTTTCGATGACATATGATTGATTTGTTGCTGTGCTAGCTAAACTTTCCTTGACCTTCAAAGTACAGCAAGGTAACTTGCTCTGATTACAGTAAATTACCAGTCATATCAGCAAACCATTTGCAGTATTTCTTCGCAGTTCATCACTTTTGGGAGGAAACATGAGAAATGCACTAGCAAGCTGCTTCTGATTGCTTTTGAAAATTTTCAATATTATGGCCCCAATAAAGTGGCAAAAATACAATTTGAATTGACCATCTTCTCAATTCATTGTTAATCCTATTACTAATATTTTTCTTAATATTCTAATCATATTATTAATATATCATTTATATTAAATATATAATTACTACTTAAAATATATATATAGGTGTATTATTTCTAAGCGTCCAGCATTAATAATGGAAAATGAGACATCTGATGTCATTATTTCTTTATTTAAATACACCTGTCCCTGAATGACTGGCTAATTTATTTTTTATTCATTCACGGGATGAGGGTATTGCTGGTTACGCCAGAGTTTAATGCCCATCTCTAATTGTGCAGAGGGCAATAAAGAGTCAGTCACATTGCTGTGTGTCTGGAGTCACATGTAGGCCAGACCAGGTAAGGATGGCTGTTGCCTTCCCTAAAGGGCATTAGGGAACCAGCTGGGGTTTTCCGACAATCAGTAATGGATTCATAGTCACCACTAGACTCTTAATTCCAGATTATATTTTAATTGAATTCAAATTCCATCATCTGCTGTTGTGGGATTTGAACCCAGGTCCCCAGAACATTATCTGGGTCTCGAGATTAACAGTCCAGCAATATAATCATTAGGCCATCACCTACCCCTTAATTCTGCAGGATGTGATGCTATAACATACTTTATTGTAGAATTAGGTTGGGATTCTCTTAACAATTTAAAAGTGAGCTACTGGTCTTTAAAAGACAAGTTTCTTTATTAATAATTAAATTGTGTATTATTTGTAGGCAAGTCCATCTACCTCGAGCTTAAGCTCCACTCATTCAGCATCTCCAAATGTTACTAGTTCAGCTCCATCCAGTGCCAGAGGTAGGTCTGTTCAATCCAGTTAAAGTGGTAAAATTCAAACTATATGTTAAAATATGTAAATTTTTCAGCTCTGAATTCTTTGTGAGTTAGTGGAAATATTATGGCCAAATGACTTAAAAGAAAGACTATTTGTTTCCTTACTGTATATTTTAGGCTCCCCGCTGCTATCTGATAAACACAAACATTCAAGAGAAAATACATGTTTGTCTCCCAGAGAACGACCTTGTAGTGCAATTTATCCAATATCTGTGGAACCTGTGCAGGTAAGTAGATGATAAAGAAAGCACTTACTGTCAGTTTTTCTCTCAAATGAAGATACAAAATGCCACAGACAAAACTTGAGCTGCCTTGTAATTGATCTTCTCAGTTACAAAATGTGGACTTTATTGAAGCATTTAAAATAGAATGAACCATTTCTTCTGAGAAACAGCAGTTTAAGCTTTGTGATTAGCTTCGTGGAAAATAAAAGATGAATGTGTGTCTGGTTCAAAACACAATCAAAGAGAAGTTGACACACAAGTGATTAAATGGCCTTTGGAAACAAAGGCTTGTACCTTCTGATATGGGAATGGAGAATGGCACTACTTTAAGTTGCTGATGTACCTCTGGACTCTGAGAAAATCCTGACACGTGCACATTACGTGTATGGACAGTTTAAACTTCACTTTGCCAGTTTTATCTGGCCCAGATTACTGCATGAATGCCTACTGGAATGAGGTTGCCAGAACCTACCCAGACTCTCTTCCCTATATTTCCCCAATTTTTTTTTAGGGCAGATTTACTTTGACCTTTTTCTTGCAACTGCTGAGGATTGCAGCTTGAAATAATTCAGCTGGAGTGTCAAAACACTGCAGCACAATAGCAACATTGACACACATCAGCACACCACTACTTCCCCCAACCCAACTCCCAACAAAGCTCAGCGCGGCAAGGTTCCATTACACACACAGCCCAACAACCCCCCGCCAATTCTGCTCACCATCCACACATCTGTGACACAGTTTATGAACCCCCAACATTATGTGCAAATCCCAGACCTCCCTCCTCTGACCATCCAACACCCTCCCAAACATCGCCATCTGTCCTCTTCCTAACAATGCTGTCACACCCTCTAAACAGTATTTAATTACTGCACTTCATTGGCCTGGCACCTACCCAACTGATGTCAGCTTTGTCTAGGGTGTTTGTGGGGGTGTTGCAGCATTGTTCAGGATGGAAAGGGTGGGTGATGAGCTAGGAGGCAATGAGCATTGTTTGGAGCAGAGCATTGTTGAGGGGCAGTGAGTGAGGAAGGAAGCATTTTCGAGGGTGGGTGGAGTATTTTGGGAAGTGTGGGAGGAGTGAGCATTTTCAGAGTGAACATTATGGAGGAGGGGGTGTGACCAACTGGCTGTGAGGCTTGGCGAGGCGTCAGGGAGGGGTGACCATTATCGAGGGAGATTGCACAATGTTGTAGGTGACAGGGACATTGTAAACTCTTCACAAAAAAAAATGGGTCAGTATCTTCACTTCAACTACACTGTGCCACTAATCCTCCTGACTCTGCTCGTTGCTGGAGTCAACCTGGAACCAAGACTGGAAAGTTGAAAGGCTCCAGTGCTGCTGACCTGAGGATCTGGTTCAATGACTTCTGTACTCCTGAGAACATGAAAAGGTGGAATTCAATCAGTTAGCTGAAACTAGTTTGATGAGGGACTTTATCTATGTTCTGAACACAGAATAAAAGAATTAGAGGCTTGCATACAGGATGAAGGTGAAAATTATTATCTGTCAATCCTGAACAGATCTAAACAAGGAAGCAAGGAGTGATTAGATCAAAATAAACACCAGCTAACAAGATCATCAAATAAAATTAGGAGAAAACTGCTGCTTTTGATTTGTTTCTTTTTTCAGTTTTGTGCACAAGTCAAAAAATAATGTATAGTGAGGATGGTAACCTGTCTGAATGGTTTTCAACTTGCTATTGCATTTTTCTCACTTATTTATAACCTTGGGGAGATTAAAATGCTGATTATGTATTATTCACTATATCGTAAAGTGAAAGAGTGTTCTTTGGTGATGTATGAGGCTACCATTTGTGTTTATAATTGATAATGCTGCACAAAATGTGAAATTAAATTTTGCTTTGTAGAAAGATTTTAAGCAATGATCTGCATTTTAAAAACTTGTCATCAATGTATATCTTTTACGACAGATTCTAGATTCATTAAAAAAAACCCTAGTTGATTATGAACAATGCTGAATTGTAGTGATCTTGTGCAGTGCCATAATTTTACCAGATATTTTATGATTGCAATGTCTTATTTCCGGCTGGTGGTTTAGAGGCATTGTACCAATTTATAATATTTTATGAACTGGTGCTTCTCATGCATTGTTTCAACCTTCTATTCTTCAGCAGACACTTACCCAGCAGATTGGTGATTCCTGCATGCCCAGAAGTGATCCCAATTTATCTGCACCTGAAAAAGGTGGGCTTATGCTATAATTTCCTTTCTACATATATCATTTCTTTAGTAATTAATATTGCTGTCAATTACTATTGGACAATAGATATCAGTTGGTCAATCTAAAAATTGTGCACAAGATCGGAATATACAGAGAACCTGCAGGCTACCATAATCCTTTCATCCTGAAATACCCCATAGTCTTGTTATTTCAGCATTGAAATGTATCTTAAGTAATTCTAGGATTTTTAACTGCACTACTCTAGAAAACTATTTGTTGCATTGATCATCCGTTGTTCAAAGAATAGTTTCCTGATACTAGTCTTAAGTGTACTTAGTTTTGGCTGTGAGTGCTTGTAGCACTATCTGTGTTCTATTTAAAGCAATATTCTGAAGTTACTTCCATTCTCCAATCTGTAAGTTTATTTCTCAGGTGTCTTCGGTGCATGTCAAAGCGTTTGAGAGTGATTTGAAAGCTTATCTCTTTATTTTCTCCAATGCCTCTCATTTCCTGATCAGAACTGTTAACAGTACTTGAGTTGGTTTGACCAGAACATCATAATATTAATATAGCTTCTATGGATTCAAATTGAACATTTTTGTTCATGTAGATCAAACTTATTAACTAATTTTTATTTACAATGGTTGAACACCTAGTTATGATTCTTGGGAAACTCTACTTCATTCTTGGCCGTTACAACACCAATCACAAAGTACAGATGTCATCCATTTCACCTTCCTTTGAGCGGAATTTTGTAAATGTCTGTTAGATTTCACATTACTGTTCTGTCCACATACATACTTTGTTCAACTAATTAATTCTGAATTTTAGTTTTTGGAATGGCCAGTTCACTGGGGTTGAGAGAACTTTTTCAGATCTTTTCTTGAGATTTCTTCAGGCTTTTCTTTTTGGCTTTCTCCTTTTCTGTTCTTACTAACTACTTCATTGAATGATACAGTCAAGTTGTAACAATGCCTTCTGTTTTTGTGACAATGTGTGGGGAATTTTGACTCTCACAGATGTGTAATTAGAAGAATTCAACAATATTCTCAATAATTATCTATGCAGCATTAAACTTAAAGCCATAACGCAGAGGGAAAGCATTAATTTCCTCGATACCATTTGATTTGAAGTGGCATAATATATGTCATAGAGTCATAGAGCACGGAAACAGGCCTTTTGGCCCAACTCGTCCACACCAACCAGGTTTCCTAAACTTAACTAGTCCCATTTGCCTGTGTTTGGCTAATATCCATCTAAACCTTTCATTTTTGTATACCAGTCCAGATGTCTTTTAAATGTTGTAATGTACCCGCCTCTATCACTTCCTCTGACAGCTTGTTCCATATACATCTAGGTGAGAAAGTTGCCCCTCAAGTCTCTTTTAAATCCTTCTTCTCTCTCTTTAAACCTATGTCCTCTAGTTTCGGACTCCCCTATTCTGGGGGAGGGAAAAAAAACCTTGGCTGTTCATCTTACCTCTGCCCCTTAAGACTTCTAATATTCAATGCTCTGACCAGTGGAGGCAACTGTAGCAAACACTGCCTTCACCACCCTGTCTATCTGTGATGCCACTTTCAAGGAACTGTGTGCATGTATCCCTAGGTGTCTCTGTTCGACAACACTCTCTAGGGCCCTACCATTAAACGCTCTGGTTTGTCTTACCAAAATACAACACCTTGCATTTATCTGCATTAAACTCTATCAGCCATTTCTCGACCCAAGATCCACCATTAGCAGCAAAGATTTCTGTTCAAAATAACTGACACATTTCTACACACAAAATGACATGCCCCTAAACATGCCTGTGTTTGGATGGAATGACTAAATAAGATGTATAAGTTCACCTCATACCCAGCTCTACTTCCAGCATTGGAAAGTTTATCGTTTTACACCAATGAGAAGAAAGCCTTGAGCAGTTCAGGGACTTCCCCACTGAACAAAGAGAAACAGACATTTGTTGTACGTTTGCTTTTAGCCTGCTTTTGGTTGTTACAAACCAATCATACGATTACACATACATCTAGTCAGAGTGTAGAATCAGTCCATGGTAACTTCATGTTGTCCCAGGAAGTTTACCAGACCCCCTTATCACTTATCCTGGTCTTCCCAATACGTCTTATTCAAGCACATTCCAAATATTATGTTAATAGTCTAACTGCCTTAGACTGAATTTCTACAGGAATATAGTTAAATCCCTTAATGCCTATATCTTTAAAACTCCATTTATATATAAATAAAATATGTGGCTATAATTGAAGGTCTTAACTGATGTAGATTCGTCCCTTCCATTCTATCCCATGCTAAATATCAAATTTTGGACTAGCCTGAAAAAGGATACCTATCAGCAGTTTTCAAGGATGTTCTTTTTCAAACTCTCTCAGTGCAGGCAGTAGCTGCATTTTCACTTTTCGTTCAACAGGACCCTGTTGTATGCATTTCGAAGGCCCTCTGTGTTGTTTTAACCTCATTACCTTTGATATACTCCCCTTTACACAGACTACTATTATTCAATTTATAATTTAAATTCAAGCATCAGGCTATGCAAGCCTGCTATTTTAACTGAAAATTCCTCTTCAACCATTTTATGTCAACCTTGAACCATTTTCAGCTATTTTATGTTAACTTTAGCCATAGGCAACCCTCACACCTGCAGACTGGTGAAGTCACATCTAATGTGCTTCCATTGCTGGAAGACTTTAACCAGGGAGTTACAAGTTTCTTTTTTCACCATCTCCAAGCTCTGTGTTACATTAAATTTAATAATTGACGGTATTTGTTACAATAGAACCCACCACTTTTTTTTTGCATATAGCTGCTGAGCTTGTGCAGTGTAAAGCTAAAGATTCCATATTCATTTTCAAGGAATTCATCTCCTCAGTGATTTCAAGTTCAGTTGGCCCTAATTGGCTGTATATTAATTTGTTGACCGGTTTAAAGTTGTTTTCTCTCCCTTTCAGACACACTTTCTTTCCCCATGCAGCCTCCATCTCGTCACCCACCCCTTGCAGCCTCCATTTGCCACCTCTTGTAGCTACCACTTGATCCCCATTGTGGCGTCCCTCTCCCCACCATCCCTGCATCAACCTCTCTGTCTCCTTCCCTTTGCAGTGTAATCTTTCTGCCAGTTGCAATTTCTCTCTCCTTACTCCCTTATTACCTTCCTCTTCCCACCTGCAACCTTCCTCTCCCTGCCTTTGAGCTTCCTCCTTCTCAACCCACCCCAGCCTTGTAGCCAACTTCTCCCCTAGGCCTTAGCTGATTTAGAAATGTCTGACTATCTCCCTGAACCCCAGTAAACATCTCAGGCAGATGAACGCATGGAGAATTGTTCACCACCACTACTTATCTTCCCAACAGCTCACTGCTTCATCATTTAGAGGCTTTTTCTCCCCTATGCTTACTAACAATAGTCTTATGATCCCATTTCATGGAGCTACAGGACAGGTCACGACAGAAATGTGGAGGTTGTTTAGGGAGCAGTTGCTACAAGTACTGGATAGGTTTGTCCCACTGAGGCAAGGAAAGGATGGTAAGGTAAAGGAAACTTGGATGAAGGAAGCTTACTTAAGGTTGAGGAAGCAAGGATCGGACAGGGCTGTAGAAGTCTACAAGGTAGCCAGGAAGGAATTGAAGAATGGACTTAGGAGAGCTAGAAGAGGGTATGAGAAAACCTTGGCGGGTAGGATCAAGGAAAACCCCAAGGCGTTCTATGCTTATGTAAGGAACAAGAGGATGGCCAGAGTGAGGGTAGGGCCAATCAGGGATAGTGGAGGGAACTTGTGCGCAGAGTCAGAGGAGGTAGGGGAGGTCCTTAATGAATACTTTGCTTCAGTATTCACCAGTGAGAGGGACCTGGACGTTTGTGAGGACAGCATGAAACCGGCTGATATGCTCGAACAGGTTGATGTTAGGAAGGAGGATGTGCTAGAAGTTTTGAAAAACATGAGGATAGATAAGTCCCCTGGGCCAGATGGGATATACCCAAGGTTACTACGGGAAGCGAGGGAAGAGATTGCTGCCCCTTTGGCAATGATCTTTGTGTCCTCACTGTCCACTGGAGTAGTACCAGAAGATTGGAGGGTGGCAAATGTCATTCCCTTGTTCAAGAAAGGGAATAGGGATAATCCTGGAAATTACAGACCAGTCAGTCTTTCTTCTGTGGTGGACAAATTATTGGAGAGGATTCTGAAAGATAGTATTTGTGATTATTTGGAAAAGCACAGTTTGATTAGAGATAGTCAGCATGGCTTTGTGAGGGGCAGGTCATGCCTCACAAGCCTTATTGAATTCTTTGAGGATGTGACAAAACACATCGATGAAGATAGAGCAGTGGATGTGGTGTATATGGATTATGGCAAGGCATTTGATAAAGTTCCACATGGTAGGCTCATTCAGAAAGTAAGGAGGCATGGGATTCGGGGAAATTTGGCTGTCTGGATACAAAACTGGCTGTCCAATAGAAGACAGAGGGTGGAAGTAGATGGAAAGTATTCAGCCTGGAGCTCGGTGACCAGTGGTATTCCGCAGGGATCTGTTCTGGGACCCCTGCTCTTTGTGATCTTTATAAATGACTTGGATGAGGAAGTGGAAGGGTGGGTTAGTAAGTTTGCCGATGACCTGAAGGTTGGTGGAGATGTGGACAGCGTGGAGGGCTGTTGTAGATTGCAACGGGACATTGACAGGATGCAGAGCTGGAGAAAGAAGTGGCAGATGGAATTCAACACAGAAAAGTGTGAAGTGAATTCGTTTTGGAAGGTCGAATTTGAATGCAGAATACAGGGTTAATGGCAGGATTCTCGGCAGTGGGGAGGAACAGAGGGATCTTGGGGTCCACGTCCATAGATCCCTCAAAGTTGTTACCCAAGTTGACAGGGTTGTAAAGAAGGCATATAGTGTGTTGGCTTTCATTGGCAGGGGAATTGAGTTTAAGAGCCGTGAGGTTATGCTGCAGCTCTATAAAACTTGGGTTAGACCACACTTGGAATATTGTGTTCAGTTCTGGTCACCTCATTATAGGAAAGATGTGGAAGCTTTGGAGAGGGTGCAGAGGAGATTTACCAGGATGCTGCCGAGACTGGAGGGCAGGTCTTATGAGGAAAGGTTGTGGGAGCTAGGGCTTTTTTCATTGCAGCGAAGAAGGACGAGAGGTTACTTGATAGAGGTGTACTAGATGATGAGAGGCATAGATAGAGTGGATAGTCAGACACTTATTCCCAGGGCGGAAATGGCTATTACGAGGGGCATAATTTTAAGGTGATTGGAGGAAGGTATAGGGGAGATGTCAGAGGTAAGTTCTTTACAGAGAGTGGTGGGTATGTGGAATGCACTGCCGGCAGTGGTAGTGGAGTCAGATACTTCAGGGACTTTTAAGCAACTCTTGGACAGGCACATAAAGGATAGTAAAATGTAGGGTATGCAGGGTAGATTGATCTTAGTAGGATAATAGGTGAGCACAACATCGTGGACCGAAGGGCCTGTACTCTGCTGTACTGCTCTATGTTCTATGTTCTAAGTCAGATCTCAGAATGAAATCTGGCTTGTTAGTTTTTGTTTGTTTAGTTGGTTACTGTGTTGGTTAGTCACTGAGATCTATTCCTATGAGGCTGAAGATTTCCTTTAACAACAGAGGCAATGTTTATTACACAAAAGAAAAAATATAAATAAAAACTATCCAAATATCAAAGACAGTTAGAATGATTTCAAAAGACAGTAAAACTCATTTTCAATCTGTTAACTCTTTAAGGTTCTACTTAAATGACTTCTTCCAGGTTCTTTTCCATTGATTGTGAGGACAGTTCAATGAACCCTAACCAAATCTGCTCACATGACTTTTCACAAATCTGCGAATCTAAATTTTCTATTTTCAAATAACCTGCAGATTTCTAACCATACTATCGTGGCTTGGAAGTTTCATAATCTTAACCATTCTGCTGAGGCGAACTGTTGGCTGACCTGCTCTGAATCCTTTCTCTAGGATAGAAACTAAACTTGCTTGTAAACTCAAAGCCAGTGTCCTCTGAACTGAGGGAGAAAAAAAAACTTAGCTGTCCAAGATTCTTCTGAACTAGAAAAGAAACCTTACGGTCTTGCATGCTGACTCTACCTGTATTTCTCAGATTTCCATTAATACCATAGGGGTTTGCAGTCATCTGCTCTCAGACACATACTCGAATAGGTCACTGTTCCAGAATGACACTCTGGCCTTGACTTTAGAAAAAAAAACTCTTCACAAAAATTACCAACACCCATATGATACTATTTTGAAATCCTATGCATATGTATAAATTGTATATCTTTGGTCACATAATCCTTATTATGAACAAATCAGCAGCAAACTGGTAGGGAGAGAACCATCAACACACATCCGGTCTCTCATATGTGTTGTTGGTGACAGTTCCTTGATTGTTCACGTCATGATTGAATGTTCTGAGGCGTTTTGGGGCAACAGTGGTTTAATGCACTTACCGCCCACCTTTCCCACCAGTACGTTTTGAGTGCTGCAGTTTATCAATATTTCTATTTATTATATCTGCATTCGGATAAATATTCACAGAAAATTATTATGCACCATACAGGAATGTGGTGTGATTGGTAGTGTAAAACAAGCTATCAGCTTTATGCATTTTGAAAAATATGCTTATTGACAACAACAATTTATAGTGTGCCTTTAACCTAGAAAATAATTCCCAAGTCACTTCGCAGAAACATAATCGGACAAAATTGAATTCTGAGCCAAAGATCTTTTTCGCAAAAATATAGCCAAAGAGATGGATCTTGGAAGATGTAGAGGCACAGAACTAAGACATTCTAGGTATTGGGACCTGGAGAGCTATAGGAAAAGCCAACAAATTAGAATGAACGGAATTCAAGATGCATAACAGGTCAAATTTAAAGGATTGGGACATTGAAGGAGAACTGAAGGTACCCCTTTGCTCTGAGCAAGGAGGCCTGGGTTCATGTCCCACTTGCTCCAGAGGTCTGTAATAATATCTCTGAACAGGTTGATTAGGAAAATACCTAGACTAGATTGAAAGATGGACAAGTAAATTGCAGCTGCACCTCGGAAGTGTGTTTGGAGCCTTGGACAGTGAGCAGAGAGTATATAAAGGGGTATGGAGGGGCAAGGTCCTAAAGGGATTTGAATAGAAGGATGAAGATTTTAAATTGGAGATATTATGGAACTTGAGAGCTAATGTATGTTTGTGAATAAAAACCAATCCACTGAAAGATGTAACAGTAAACATAGAAGAATGGAATAAATTAATTAGGGACTCTTTTCAGGACTCTAAACAGTGCATGTATTATTCTTTCACAGTAATGAACCCAACTCCTAGTAGTTGGAGTCTAGACAGTGGTAAGGAAGCTCGAAACTGTGTACCAGACAGTGCAAAGCTGGTGTCACCTCCTGTCCCACCCAGGCCACCACATACAGGTAAAATAACATGTAGTCTGTCTCCAAATTAGATAATGGCCAGACCTTGGCATTTTGACAAAACCACTTAAAGAAATTCACACCAAGGCCACTGACAAAGCTAATCAAAGTGGCTGTTCTTCTATAATACAAACAGAAAATGGTGCGGAAACAGAGCTGCTCTGCCAACATTTGTGGAGGAAGAATCAGAATTAATGTTTTGAGTTCAATATGACACTATTTCAGAACTGAAGGGAGCTGGAAAGATGATGGGTTTTATGGTGTTAAAAAAACAGGAAAGAAGGAGCAAGTGAAACAAATAGTATGGCACAAAACAAAGGCAAAGGGAACGCGAATGGCAATAGAGAAGTGATATAGATGAGAGTAGGTGTTAGTGGTAGGTGTTCATGACCGAAAGTAGGTCAGTTCTGGTGGGAGCAATACCATATAAACAAGGTCCTTTGGCAGATAAAGGGGAAGAAAGGTGTTGAAGGTATGATCAATATTGAGGAAAGAGTTCAGGGTCTAAAGGTCATCACATTCAAAGTTGAGACCCGAAGGCTGTCAAGTCCCAATTCAGAAAATGAGGTTCTTGTCATTTAGCTTGCCCCAGGCTTTGCTGGAACACTGCAACAGGCCTAGGCCTGGAAATCTTCAAATGAAAATAACATGGTGAAACAGCAAGAGGCTAATGGGATGATCATGGGCATTCTTGAAAATGTGCAGGAGGTGTTCTGAATACTTCTGATTTCAGCAATGTATTGTGAGCAGCAAACACAATTGCGGGCTCTTGTGGTGCCATATTAGTGTCCAGACCTCTTTTCAAGGAGGCCTGGGTTTAAGTCCCACCTGCTCCAGAGGTATGTAATAACGTCTCTGAATGTGTTAATTAGAAAAATATCTAGATTAGATTGAAAGATATACAAGTAAATTGCTGTTTCACCTGGAAGTATGTTTGGAGCTTTGGATAGTTAAGCACAGAGTACATAAAAGAGCAAGTGTATAGGAAGGTCCCACAGTGGGGGTGGGCAGAAGATGGCGGTGGTGAGAAAGAAGTGTTGAGGGTGAAGAAGGCTTGGAGCATTGTGTTATGGAGACTGTTTTTCTGGCATTCCTTTTTTGTGTTTCATCTGCAGTACTTTTATTTTGGTTGTTCTTTTTAGTAACTTAACAAAAGCATCTTTTTGTCTTATTTATATTAAGTTATATTTATATTTGATAAGATTTCAAGTTTTTTTGGTGTATTTGTGATGTGGCTTCAAATGACAATGGAGTGGGGAATGGTGGGAGTAATATCATCATCAATATGTAATTAACAGTGATTTAAAACATAGTGTGTCAGACTTAATTTACGTATTTTAAACCAATTTTGTTATTTTGTACATACACAATAAATCAGAGTATCTGAAACTTCACCGTCTGTTCAACCCAAAATGGTTACCAACTCCATAAGCTCTATCAAAAAGCTGCCTGATTACACTTCCATAATGTCATCCACCTTCATACCTACATCAGCTTATTTGGTACTGACTTTGTCTGCCACACATTTCCTCTGTCTTCCAAACTTTCCATGATCAATTTGCCACCTCCTGAAGAAAGTTCAGTTTCGTCAGAACTCTGCAACCTACATTAAATTTCTTGCACCAATTACACTTGTCTATCATGCTTTCTACCTCTTCCCCCTTCCTCCCCCTAACTCTCAACACTTCAAATAATTTGGAATTCTTATCCTCGTCCTAAAATCCCACCATGACCCCACTCTTAGAAACATTTCATTCCTCTGAGTCTGACGTCCTGTGTAACTCCCAACCTTCCACCCTCCGATCCCATCATTGATGGGCGTGCCATCAGAAAGGTGCTCCTTTGATGAAATCTTTGGTCATCCTGTTAACACTCTTTCTCTGAGCATCTATTTTTCTTTCATTCCTCTGTGAAGCACTTAGGACTGTTTTACTATGCTAAAGGCACAACTTAAAAATAAATACAAACATCTTTGTTGATACTCAGCAGCATCTCTGAACTTCAATGGCAACAGTATAGCAAGAATAAATTATATCACATTTGCTATTTTATTCTCAGTGGTTTTTTTGGGCGATCCTACTCCTTCCTGAGAGGAATTAAAATGTTTTCCATTACCCAGCAAGTACTGCCTTGGTATTCCAGGAGTCATGCATACACAAGATTTAAATGCACTAGTTTGAGATGGGGCTTAAAAAATTAACTCATAACATCAATGTCTTTGAGATTAATATTTGTAATGCTCAAAGTAAAAGCCCAAACTGTTTCAGACAATAATTTGAATCCCTATTGGATATTACATTCTGGACAATCGATTACCACTAAGATGTAGACAATGATATTTTAGGCTTTTCAGGCTGGGAAACACATAATCATTTGGTAGGACTGTCGCAAGAGTGTAGATTAGTGTTGTTCAGCAGGAATAGTTAATTATTTGCAGGTTTGGCTACAGTTACATCATCTCAGCAGTATGCTGATTTTTAATGGAAGATACGTTCTACCACAAGTATGTAAGCATGGAGTAATCATGCTTCTGTAGTTGTCACATATTTTAAGGTTCCCTGTCAGTGTGATATTTGTCATTGATAATAGGTCTGGTTTTATGTTGAACTGTGAAGTTCTCAAATTCAATTTTGTTATAATAAATAGTCCTCAATAAAAATCATTTCACCTCTGTGAACTATCAGCATGTTTTTTTTTTTATCTGATGCTACAGGTTCACCTGCAAAGACATACAGGTCCTTTTCTCCACAGGCTTTTGAAACACCTCCTGCCAATCCCAGATCTCCTCATAAGGTACGCTTTTTAATTGCAAAAGAAATATGATCCAATACAGCTTTGTCTAAGTAGCTTAACTCTCAGGCTGCATAAGTTTGTAACATGAAATCTTGTATATATAAAGCTTATCTATGTTCCCAACAGTTTTCAGAATATCGCAGGATATAGGTATAAAATGGATCTTATTGTTTCGGTATCAGATTTATTCACCAATAAGGCAATGATACTAAGAACAATTTTTATGCCATTTCATACTTTGTCATTTCAAATATGGTAGGGTTTTTTTTAAACAAACCTGTTCAGAAATGTTATGACATACACCTGGAACAGATGGGACTTGAACGTTGGACTTTTGGTTCAGGCTAGGGACACTACCACTGTACCACAAGAGCCTTCAAACAGGACAGAACAATAACTAACAAATACAGACATAAGTAGAATCTTTTTTCACCTGGGCTTTTTGAGCTGAATTATCATGGTGCAGTGAGTGTATCTGGGCTGTGGAAGATTGGAGACCCTTAATCAAATATCTGATGTATAAATTAATGATAAATGAAGTTTAAACAAATATAAATATAATGTATACACACGTGCACATCATGTCAATTTTTCAAGTGTTCAATGCAAGGAAGAATTTCTGTTTCTGCATATGAATATAGATAGCTTATATATGCAACTGGGTATTCATATCATTTAATGTATGTAATTGAAGGTCCTATTCCTTTCATACTGCATTGAGGTCTGCAGAACTGAAGCAATTTTATTATCAGTATCTTTGAATAATCACATTTGCATATTCCTCCATATTACTGTAACATTGGTAATAGTTGAACTTTATGCATATGTGCTGTATTGAAGTCACAGGCATTGTTCACTGGATAAATTGTCTCAAACATATTATTTGACCTTTCTGGCAGACACTATCTGCTTTGTTTAATGCAAAGACCGTGTACTTGACCATTTAAAACTGCCTCTCAGTGCACAGTGAGTACCAAGAGCATGTTGAAACGATTTCAAAATGAAGCATTAAATATTTCACTACAAGCCTGATGAGAATTCATGGAATTTGGGTGTGCGGCAGCCTGTTACCAAGGAAATGACAGACAACCAAAATTAGTGTATAGAAACAGCATACGACTGTAGGAATGAGAGTTCCATGATCTCAAAGTGTTGTCTAAAACTTCTTCCAGAATCTGTCTATTTCCGCTTGTCTGATTTACCGTCTATCCAAAATACCAAATGAATTCATTGGCACTATTTTATATGAAATACCTAACAACATCTGTCTTATCTCGCCCTTCAGTGTAGGCTTTAGTTTCAAATCATTTTTGAAATATGTAGCTGTTTGACATGTAACAGTAAAACAAGATGATAGAGGGCAGGTGCTACACCATAAAGATAGCTCTTCCAGTTAAGACAGCTATTGATTTGTAACTGGTACTGTGAGAATGCATTTTGAGGCATTAAAACATTTCATCTTTCCAGAAGTATTGCAGTTTTCGTGTCTGTTAGCTTGTCTTTGCATAATCTATGGTATTCTTCTTCACTTATTTCTGAGATATTAAGACATACTTTGTGAAATTATTTTGCATACCATTAAAAACAAAAAGTTATCAACATTTGAAATCCATTTAAAATAAAAACAAAAACTCAACAGGTCAGCTAACATCTTTGGACAGACCAAAGGAATTAACATTTAGGGTGCAGACCCTTTGTTGATACTGTAATTTTAACTGTTGGGTTTTCCTCCATGTTTCCAGCAAATTCAAATACCAATTCAATTAATATATGGAAAAGCTATTAATACTTTGTTTGCTTCAAGGCAGTAAAATAAGGGGACAGAAAGACTTACTAATACAATGACAGAGTGGGGATGTTATATACAAGAGGCAAATAAAAAGCAGAAAGAAAATCAAAGAAGAGGAAATATTGAATGATAGAACTGATCATTTCAGTTAAATAATAGAAGCATTAAGACAATAAAGAGACAATCATGATGTAAATATCTTTTAAAAAACATTAGTCCATACAATAAACTGGGAGAGATGGAAACCCTGGGGGCAAGATGTGACATAAGAACAGGCTGAACTGAGAATGTAGCTTAAGGTTAATTTCACTCAAATTTGAATTTGCATGTTTCCCAAACATTTTTCTAATTGTATTTATATTATTTTCACGGTGAAATTGTGAATTAGTGTCACTGGCTTTCTATTCTACATAATTGTGTGGTGCAGTGTAGCTAATTGTCACAGTACTGTATTATAATTTTCTAACTATTGTATCATATAATAGTCATACTATTTTGGTTTGGGGTGGAAGCTATTAAAATTATGAGCTTAATAAGGTAGTTATGGTTGGAACTCTGCCTTCAATTTAAGGTAAAATGAAAGAGGTCATGTGTGACCTGTTCTGAAATCTGTCTGACAGTAAACTGGCATGATTTAAATGTTAATTGTCAAAGGAAGGTTTGATTGTTTTACGGAGGTGGTACAAATGGTCTTTTTTCTTTGTAGGCAGCAGCCTTTCTATCAACAGAGCACACTGTTCACAGCAGTTTTGCTTTAAATGCTCCATGTAGTTCCAAGACAAAAGAGTTTGTCTCTTGAGTATTGCTAATTAGCATTTCTACCTAGATAGAAGGCCCATGTGATTCATGTTGCTGGAGGAAGAATGCAGAGGAAGCTCTTGTGAACATCGAGTTACAGTCTTCCTTGGAATATTGCTGAATATCAAAAAATGTGTTTGGCATCTGCCTGGATCCAGGGGCGAGGGAGTAGTTGGATGTGAAAAAAAAAAAGCCACGAAGATTTATCAATCAGGAATGTGGCTGGAAGTTCATGTTCTGATTGAAAAGACCAAATTCTTGGGAAATTAAAACAAGCATGCTGCATTCTTCTATCTTGGGCAAGAGGAAAAATCTCCAGAAAAAAAAAGAACTCTGTGAAAAACAGATCTAAGATGGCATGTTACTAATATACAAATAGAAATAAGTCCTCAGGAGCTAAGAATCACTTTGGATTGATTTTGGGAGCACTGAATGTTCATGTAAACAACAATGTAAAGTATGCCAGTGATATGTTTTTTTTTCCTGTTGGGCTGAGAATAAGAGATATTCCATTATGTCGTTTAAAATGTACGTTGCTTATGAAAATGATGTTTGGCCATTTGTTACAGTACAAGTTTTAATAGGTAATATCTTATCATTCTATCCATCTGTTAACCATGTTATCAACATAGAAGTTAAAAAAAAGTATCAGATTTTGAAATCCTTCTAACGATTTTTCCACCAAAATGAGCTGGGGGCAAAGAAATTATATTTAAAGGTTGTATTTTAAGTTTCTACAGGGATCATAACAAATGAAACGTGTTTAGTTAGTAGTTCAATGCTTATGCATATGCGGGTGTTTCCATTGCCAGAGTTGACAGAGCCAGTGTATTCATTATGTTTTAAAAATAGACGAAAGGCTTTTCAGGACGGGAGTTAAACTCCTGGATTTATTCATTTATTTTAGATAGAAATTTATTTTAGGTAATGTATATTTCAGGAAATGAATTCACAGCTTGGATGCCAAAACAGCTGTAATTATGCTTACACTAGTGTGTATGAAAATTGAGGCCATAGTGTTTTAGGGATCTGATGCTTGTAATGTCAGCTGTTCATTGCTTCTATTTTTGTTCAAAGATGTGTATCACAGTAACTGAGGTGCCATATATTCCCCATTGAGGCAAGTAGTGTGTAATCACCACTCTCAACTCACGATCTACATCTAGCACAGTGGAAAATGTGTTAATGAGATGTATCAGGCTGAGATTGTTCACATATTTCTAGCACATTTGTTTAAGCTCAAAACTAATACAAAATCAATATCAACAAAAGCAAATACAACATAATTATAAGAAGGAAACTCTTGGAAATTCAGAACAGGTACATTAGTATCTGTTAATTAATATCTGCTAACATGTTTGAATTGTCTCAAAAAGGCTTAATCACCAAAAAAATTAAATGGTTGTTTGAGGAATATCGTAGAACCTTCCATATTTTGAGTAGTTTCTACATTTTTAGGATTCTGAGGTTCTATACATTTTATCAAAGATAATAGGACATAATCTGTTAGACGAATTTGCCTTTATGATATTGAAACCTATAACTGTATTTCTCTCGTCTTTTCCAACAGAGTTCTGTTCAATCATTGACACCTTCTCCCACTGATTATCAATCCTTGGGGCCAGTTTACAACTCACCTGTACTGTCTGGAAGCAGTAGTAGTGGTATCTCCTCCCTGAGCAGGGGAAGTGTGACCGAGACCACCTTGACTGATGGAACAATTACATGCACCTTAATTGGCTCTGAGGAATTAATTAAAAGGGAGAATGGAACCTTTGCTTGTATGCCACCACGCTACAACTTATCTGAACATGGCACTGGAACGTCAAGACGTCGAGCTCCTCTACCTCATAGCCTGTCTGTTCCTCCCAGTGCTGAGCCACCAGCTCTCCCTCCTAAACCCCATGTACTGCGTGTACATAGGTCAGAAGGTGAAAACAGAATGGATGAAATTCTTGTCAGACCCAGATCTCAGCCTCGAAAAGTGTCTCAACTATAGAAAATCTGAACGTGCAAAGATTTTGTTCAACCTAAATGCTAATTTGGCCAAAAGAATCCAGGTGGGCACCTTAAACTTAAACTGTTTTGACCGCATGTATGTACCCATTGATCAGTGAATCTGCTGATATGTAATGGAACACTGTTATGCAATAGGTCAGGATGGAGAAATAGAAGTAACTAGCACGTGACCAGAATGGTATTCCAGTTGCAATGGAGTAAAATTTTCCCCAGTTTGTATTTGCGCTATTGACACAAATGCTTTACTATGGCTAATGTCTGTTAGCCAGGGATCTATGAGAAAGCACATTAGTTAGGATAATAGGTGGGCAAAACATCGTGGGCCGAAGGCCTGTACTGTTCTATGTTCTACATTCTTAGTATAAAAATAGAGCCTCTATTCCACTTTGTTTACCATTTTGATATTTGCACATATAGGATTGGACACATATAGTTCATCGTTTTATTATGTTGGTTTTTGAATGAGAGGTAGCTCGCCTTCTGAAACTAATTTGGAAGGAAATATTTCTTCTTATTTATTTCTTTCCTTTGTCCTCTTTCTGTTTCTCTATCTTTATCTCCATCTCATTTCATTTTTGTGCACCATACACTCTATGTTTGCATTTTTAATATGCATATTTTTCACCAAATTACTCAAGTATTAGCATAGAAGTGAAAAAAAAGTATAACATTTGGAAAATCTTTTGACCATTTTTCCAGCAAAATGAGTTGGGGGTTTGTAAAGAATTTATGTTTAAAGATTGTATTTAAAGCTACATTTGTTCACACAAGTTGAAAAAAGGCAAAGAAACAATAAGCGTTTTAAACTAGTAGTTTTCCCAAAGAGTACAAATCTGTCATGTTCCAACAGCCTTAAAAAAACAGAGCTTTTGATAATTGCCCAGTATTGCAGGAAAGCAGGAAAACTGTCTCGTTAGAAAAACTCTCTAGTTTGTCAATTGGCCCCAAATCCTTTACATAGGATTAACAGCGAATTGGCCATTCGTCCAACAGGTGGTGATTGTTTCACATAACCTTCCTCCCATTGCCTCATATTACCCTATCAACAAATCCTTTTATTTCTTTTTCCCTTGTATTCCTGTAAGAATTGATGTGAACAGTGTCCATATTGTTGCACATAAGTAAATATAGCTGCCTTAATTAAGTTACAAGTTGGGATAGGTAATCATGTTTCAGCAGTTCACATGTACTGAAGAATTTGTTAAGTTGTAACTTTACACAAGTTTTTACAAGGTTAATAGTGTAAAAGTACGTTACATTTTTAATTCTGAATTTTACAGACTGGGATTGACTTTGGGAAGGTCATGTTTGTGGGACAGTGATCTTTGTGGCAATCAGCTATTTCATAGCCTAAAGGAGATGCCTGAAATGTCATCATCTAACTCTGCAGACTGGCTTATTTATGAAATTGTTGAAGTATATTAAATATCATGTCAACTTTTCCCCTGAATACAAAAAGTCACAAACTGTTTATGACATTGTAATTAAAACAAGAACCTATCACCCTTAATTAAATAATTCTAATTTCCTTTGTTAGTCAAGTGCCTGCCTGAATACTTTTAGGTTGAACAGAGTGTATCAAATTTCTCGTCTGGCATTTGGCTACAGTTACAGAGGGACTACTTATTCTGATGCCAGAAGCCTTTATCAGCCCATACTATTACCTATCTAATTGTTCAGATACATACAGTAAATATTATCCATGAAGCAAAATTTGGAGAGGAGTTGCTAAAATGAGTTCCTGGAATTTTTCTTCAGTTTTCAAAATGTTATTATTAATGGAGAGGACAAATATTTTAACAATTGCATTACATATTAACAATGATTGTAAAAGTGATAAAAGGGCTAATTTGAACAATCTTTGAAAAGCACAAACGGTATCTATGAGCAAGAGTACTCGAAGCGTAGTTATATTTAAAAGGGAAGTGAATGTTTATGCTCTTAAGGTATATTTCTTGGAAGAATTACAAATTGAATGTTTGAAGCAATGTATTATAATAGAATAAACTGAAAGTACAGTTTTAACATCCTTTTGGATTTGAACAGTGTCAATAGCAAAGTTGGGGCAAGAGGAAGATATTTTCAATATACATTAAAAATGAAAAAAAAAACTTTAAACAGTTATATCAAAAAATGTTATATGAATGAGCTGGTGGACCATACAAATCTACCTGTTTATAAATAAGAACTTCAGAATAATGGCTACTTGTGAAATTTCAAAGACTTTCAGCTGAAATGTTCTATAATATGGCTACTTTTTCTGCTTTAGAAAGGAATGTATGTTTTTCCTGATCAGATATTCAAAGCAATCTTCAGAGACTGAGATTCATAAATAATTGCAGTTTATTTTTCAGAGCATTACTAAATCATTCTCTGCATGCTTCTATATAATCCATTCTAAATTGTATATTTATATATTCTGTGGCAGTTTGCTCAATGGTCCGGCTGAAAAAATTTGCAAATAACCTATTTAAGTAACATCACAGAACGATACAGTCAAGCCAATATGACTTTTGTTCAATTGGCACCTGTAAAATGACCTGTGCTATGGCTTTATATCATTAGTCAAGTCAAATGCAACAACCAATTCAATTCCTTTTTCATGTTGATATAAAGATAGACTTGCTTGAGATGCAGCAGGTGGAAAGTAAATTGAGAAATTTTGTGAGCATGTTCTCTGTTTTGAATCATCAAAATTATGCCTTTATTGCTGTTTTCTTTACTCAAAAATATGTAGGTCATGTCGCAAATCACAACAGCTTGGTTAAAGTAGCCAAATTTAAATTTGTCACTGGTGGTTACAAATGGCTTTGTATTTTGACCTTGATTGTCATAAAAACCCTCAAGTCCAGTAGTGTCTTCAAGGGAAGGAAATCAGACATGCATACCTAGTTTAACCTATGTGTTACCCCATTCCATTACCAATATAGTTGATCCTTGGTTGTCCTAACTTGTATTATACCACTATTGGTTTCAGAAAACCCACCGTCACTATTTCAGCACAACCAGGGAGAGCCAATAAAAATGTTTCCATTGACAATGATCCCCACATCTTACTTCATCCATTTAGAAAGCTCTCCGTATTTCAGCATCAAATTTATTTTCATTACTCCTGGGTGTTCACCTCCACTGTTCCATCTGAGCATCAATTCTGTGCACTGATCACCTTTTTTAATGGAATATTGTGTGAAATCCATCATGGACGTACCTTTAACTACTTTGGACGTGTGTTTACCCTATCCTACTGTCACAACTTAATTTATGTTCTAGATTTACCTTGTCCATTCCCATAACTAGCTTGTTCACTGCTAATATAATTTCTTGACCGACTGAAATCACAGCGGTTCTTTGGCCTTTCACTGTATCACAAAACTTTGACACTGAACATAAACTTTGTGGTTCTACTTGGAACTGTCTCTAGTGCTTGAAAGGAAAGTATTACACTTCTCGCCATGAAATAAAGTATTGGGAAATTCTGCAGCCAGTTTGCACAGAGCAGGATCACACAAACAACAAGGCAACAAATTACAAAGTAAAAGTGTTTTACTCATGTTGAGCAACAAATTTTCAGGAGTCCCCTGCTTACTTTCAAATAAGTGTCATCCCACCTTTAATGACCACCTGAGAAAAGAGGCAGAACCTGGATTTAATGTCTCATTCAAAACCCAGCACTTTCCTTAGTTAGATTCAATTGTGTCTTCAAGTCTTGGAGTGGGTCTTGAACCATAATGATTTGATTTACAGGAGAGGCTACTGCCATTGACTAATGCTTAACCATTGCGCTCAATTTTACTTCTGTACAAAATAAAAACCGAAAGAACTGCAGATGCTGTAAATCAGGAACAAAAACAGAAGTTGCTGGAAAAGCTCAGCAGGTCTGGCAGCATCAGTAAAGAAAAAAATCAAAGTTAACGTTTTGGGTCCGGTGACCCTTCCTCTGAACTTCTGAGGAAAGGTCACCAGACCGGAAATGTTAACTCTGATGTTAATGTTTTCTTCACAGATGCTGCCAGACCTGCTGAGCTTTTCCAGCAGCTTCTGTTTTTGTTTATTTCTGTACAAATGGGTCATTCTGAAACTGTTAGAATCTTACCTCTTGTTTCTTGCCAAAACTAGAATGGATGCAGTCTGACTACTGCAGTGTACATCTCAAACACATTTTCCTCAGATTTATAATCTGCTGTTTTGCCTCGCTCAACATTCTGTTGTTTGTTTGGACTGCTGCTTTGTATTGGTCATACGTGTGAGTTGAATCCACTAAATTCAGTAGTCTCTTGTGGCTTCATCTGTACCTATTTTGTCACCATCCATAGCATATGTGCTTTGTTTTTCCTTTTAATGTGCAATGTTTAGTTAAATGTATTTATTCCCCATATTTTTGTTGTACCCACTAAATGTTTTTAACTAGTCCTTCTAATCTATCCCCATTGTTCTGTGTCATTCTGTAAATAAGAAATAGTGATCACAACACTAGTCCTTCAGTATCCCATGTAAACTCTTCACACCTGTCCTCTGCCAATCTACTGATAACTACTCACTGTTTACTATTTGTCAATTAATCCTCATCCATTCCCAAACCACAGTTTTGAATGCAACTAATAGCCTTTCATATGGACCTTTCCTTGCAAAATCTTCTGGAAGTCCAATTATGTCCACAGGAATTGAGGTTTGTTAGATTCTCTATTTACAGATATTTACCACTATTGTGCAGATTATCCTCAGATTTACAATTGATGATTGTTCCAATTTTGTCTTACGTGAAAAGGCAAACGAGCCTGCGGTTTTGTATGTTAGTTTTACCTCACTTTTTGATATCAAATATTACAATAGCCCATTTTCACAGAGAATACATTAGCCTCCTTACAATGATTTTCAAAACCTCATAAATTTTGCAGCCTCAAATTGGGTACCTATCTATCCCTGCAGCTCTATTTGCATTGAACCTTTATAGACAATCTAAATACCGTCTTATTCACATTGAACACATTGGAAGTGAAATTCATCTTGGATGGTAGCAAAAAACGGGTGATAACATATCAGCATGCCCGCCAAAATTTCTTTTTGACAAAATGCAACGTCAGGCAAATATAAAATGTTAGTTGACTCGCTATCCCTTGCTGTGTACCATACCCATGATGAATTTTACTCCTGTTGATTTTAAATAGAATATCTATTTGGGAAGGGCATATTATTAATGTCTCGAGGAAATATTCATGTAGAATATTTGCTGTTTCAAACTAATACCTAGGCACCAGAAAAAATCTTTACATAATGGTCACAGAGAGCATGTTAAAAAAGGTCAGATTAAATCACAGGATTGTTCTGCTGCTGAATTTATTACTTAACATAACTAATTTTGTGATCTCACTTTCTGAAGGAGCTAATAATGCCAATAACATAAGAGCAACATCAGTTAAAAGGAAAGCAATGTTGCAATTGTATTAAAAATCAGGATTTCTATGGTATTGATAAAGATGAACTACATCTGTTTTTTGTAAATGTAAAATACAACAACTAATGTTACTGTTCTATTAATTACCATTTTTATGGCTGCTTTTTTTTTTAAAAAAGCATTATGGATACAAGCTTTAGTATGTAGATGTTCAGTGCAATTTTGTCTGGTAGCACTGGTTAAAAATAATTCATGGAAAAGTCAAAGAAGTCAATAAATGATCAGTAGTAAGTAAAAACTACCGCGATGTTAGAAAAGTTTCCTTGGAGGAAATTAAAACAAATGCACTCGACTTCAGAGGCTTAGAATATTTTAACATCTGTTTACTCTGCTGTTCAGACACAGTTCAATATGCCAATTATCTTTGCGGCCAAATGCAGGTACTAAGTTAGTTGTTACTTTTGATTAAAAGCATGCATTTTCATTTTTTATCATGTGTTAAAATCATACCAGTTTTCACAATAATTGGCCTGAGAAGTTAGTGCATTTAATAAAATCAAACCCCTGAACACATTGTTTTGGGAAATTCCGGTTGCTGTAGGTTGCCTTTGTGCATGCTCTACCCAACTACTAATTAAAACATTGGTCTGTCCTAATTATCAGTTAAAAATATCTCTAATCTATAATATAAATGCAAATACAGGACATCTTTACTTCTATGCCAAGTTTCAGTGTAATGACTTTGTACTACAAGAAAGCAAAATAAATAGATGATTTTTTTTAAAACATAAAGGACTTGGGTGAATTGAAGAAAGTAAGATTAGTGAATCAGTTTTTATGATAATTAAAATTTCTGTAGATGTTTTCACATTTAAATTGACCTTTTTAATATTAAAACTAAAGCAAATTACAGTGCGAATGTTGTTGCGTTGCCAAATGTTTATCTATTAAGATTGTACATAAGTGTTTTTATAAGAATTCAGCCATATTAACTTACAACATTGAATGTTGGAAGTACAAATTCCTAATATATGTTTAGTATTTATATGATGTTTAGTGCTGATATGTAAGCTCATAGGAACATGTTAATTTTATTGAGCATTTATTAAAATGCTAGTACTGGATTTCTCTAACTCTTGATTCCTTTTGCAACAAGCTGAATTTTATCATTTATCAGTAATGTAATTTGTCGTCAAAGCACATGAAAGCCTAAATGACTGTATTTTATTAAAAAAAATTGTTTGTACAATTAATTTTGCTTCCTAAATCTTGATAAGGTGTCAAAATATCCAAACTGTATCAAACTTGCTGACAGTATTGTCTTGTATGATATTTTGTATATATGAAGTTGACCTGCTGTAAGTCAGTGTTTTTTGATTACTTGAAGCACCATATGTAGTGTTTCATTGGTAACCATCCACTGATTCCACACTTTGAATGTTGTATACAGAACTGCCAGATATGACTACTTTGTATAGAGGAGGTTTTGCAATGGTTTCAATGGCTGATTGCACATTGACTATCTTAGAATGTTCACGAATGAAAATAAAGAAAGCATTTTATCTCCAATTTGTCTTTCATTTTACACAGTTTTTTAAAGTCCATACGTCAGGTTGGCATTTCATTTTTTTTTAAAGCTTAGCTGTGTTTAGTGTTCTTAAAATACTGTCTGATTGAACATATTAGTAACATTGCAACAAGAATTAATTTTCATTCCTCCAAGTAGAAACCCCCATTTTAGGATAATCCACCCAACATGTTCACGTCAGACATAGATTTTGTATCTTGCCAATTCAATTCTCTTTTGACTTAAATGAAGCCTGTCCCTCTTCTGTTGAACAGAGGTGGCTGCATCAGATACTGTTAGCTGAATACTGATCACACCATTGCATCTAGTTGAAGCATGCAATCGTATGGGAGCTGCTCAACCCTTGCCACCAATAGATTATTGAGTTGGAAGCACTAAATTTGCATGCTGCCCACTTTCACTAGATCTCACAAGAGCAAATTATGAATCTCTATCAAAATATCTGAGAAAATCGGAAAAACCAATTGTTAGACCATTTCCGCTTCCTTCACGGAAACCATCTACTCCCTCTTTTATCACCTACCAAACCCCTTGCCTTGGTCCATCTACCTCTGAAGCCTTAATACGTGTCTCTCTCAATGTTCCTCTTGATAGTCTCCCATCTTTCTATATTTGATAATGTTAGTTTGCCCTTCATTTTGCTGCAATCCTTCTATCCAACTCAACCTAAGTCCCATTTGCTCATCATTACTTTGGTTTCTGGCTCACCAAAACCTCAAATTTCTCTTCTCTGTAACCCAATGCAACTCATCTCTCTTTTCCTCTAAACCTAATCTTTTGGTCATCCCCATCCTCTCTTTGCAACATGCCTTTAGTAGTAGACAGCTTATGTGCTGAACTACAGAAATGGTTCCTCATCAAAAAGACTGAAAATCCTCTTCTATGGTTATGTCTTGTCCCTTAATTAAACACTTTATTCTCCAGGACCAGTCCAAATCTATTCTTAACTTCCTCTGGCTTGCTTTGTTTTTCCGTTTCTAGCCTGGTAACTTCTGTTCCTCAAACTGATTTTCACGGTATGTGCTACTCTGGGCTCCCTCCTTCAACCCAAAGTTCAGTACAATTTCCAGTCTCTCACAAATCCTTATAAACTTGATCTCTTGGAATGTGATGCCGTCCCTACATTCTGCATGGTGAACACAACAGAAATTGCTCTATCACTCTGCATTCTTGCTTACTCTCTGGTTCTTACAGATTAACCTACAGAGAAAAATACAATGCTTCTAGGCAATGTTCTTTGCAATTTTTTTTTTAACCAGCAGAACAGAAGTAGTAAACTAATCTTAAAATTTTCCTGGTTACTCATGCTTCCTTTGTAGAATGTCATAAAACATAATACAAAGTATTTAAAGAAGCAACTGGAATTTTAACCTTCATCTTGAAGGGATTAGAATATAAAGCAGTAAAAGTTAGGATGAAGATGACTTACTACTACTCTGGTTTAATAAGTTCTGAGATGGCTGCAAAGCTCAATGTGTGACCTGCAGATTCTGCCACACGCTTGGAGGAACCATGGAATTCTAATGATTAATGCTTGTTTCAGAGATAGCATTTTATATTGTTTTAAGCAGTTGAGATAAATTGAATGTTTGACTCCACTGAATTTTATTGTCACCTACAATTCAATGCGTACTTAGGCAGCATATTATTTGATTTGACTGTTTCCAGTCCAGGTTCATTAACCTTGAAATATTTTGTTGGGAATAAAAATAACGGACATTGGACAAAATATATGTTTAATTATATTACAAATTGCTTTAAGGAAAGAGATCAACAGTGAAAGGAATTTTTTCTCTGCATTTACTTAAGAATGGTAAAAATCAGTGAATGGTGAGTCCACAATATAAAGGTCAACCTAGTACATAGGTTCACCCAGGTATTATTGTATTACAGTGCAAGAATGAAATCATTGCTACACTTTGCTTTCTTTGGTTTCCTTTTCCAAAATTCAGTCTTCTGTGACATTCTGTGGATTATACGAGTCTCAAAGAATTTTGAAACAATGTTATTCAGGAAACTGAAATTAGCTGTATGGCTGTTTGCACAGGATGTGTTATCTTTAAAGCCAATATAACTTTAATCGATAGTAAAATCATTTGAGTAAGAATGATTAGGTTTGATGACAGAATTGAGCTATTCAGAGCATTAAAAATATGCATAGAGATATTGAAATATACTTTGTTATTTCATGTCCCATAGTCATTGCCAATATTTTATGGAGATCTAAAGAACAGTGGAAATGCAAAAGTGCAGGAAAAATATATTTTATCACCTCGCATGATATTTGGTACTTCACTGATGGAGAAGCAATCCATTTAATCTATCTCTAAACCTAACATTTTTATTATTATTAAGATTAACACATGGTGTTAGACATTTTGCATTTTATTTCTATAATTGCCAATATCTTGAATCCACAAGTTGCGTGTTTTACAGTAATCTGCCTTGCATACAGTAATAAAACATATTACAATGTGCTGTACATTTTATACTGGCTTTTTGTCATAGGACTCTAAATAATTTTAGGAAAATAATATCATGTATGAGGAACTAAATTTAAAGAGAAACTAAGTATTTTGGGATATGAATTCAATCTAGAGAAACTAGTTTACCAAATGGTGGCTCCTACACACACTGCAATGCAACACAGTGGAAGTACTTTCGACATAACTGCATTCATCAATCTCTGTATGTGGTAGAATGTCCCTTCCAAAAAGGAATTAAGTTCCAGCAGTGTTACCAAGCAAGCTAGTAATACAATCATAGAGTCATAAGCACAGAAACAGACCCTTCACTTCAACTCATCAGCACTGATTAGGCATCCCAATCTGACCTAGTCCCATTTGCCAGCATTTAGCCTATATCCCTCTAAACCCTTCCTATTCACATACCCATCCAGATGCCTTCTAAATGTGGTAATTGTACCCATCTCCACCTCTTCCTCTGGCAGTTCATTCCACACACATACCACCCTTTGAGTGAAAAAGTCACCCCTTGGATCCTTTTCAAATCCTTCCTTTCTCGCATTAAACCTACGCCCTCTAGTTTTGGACTCCCTCATCCTAGGAAAAATGACCTTGGCTATTCACCCTATCCATGCCCCTTATTATTTTATAAACCTCTATAAATAAACATGGAGGCAAAAGCAAAATTTGATGGAAATAAAAAGAGTACTGAAGTGCTGATCAAAAATGCTTCACAGATCTGTTTTGTTTTAATACAGTCTGTGGACCTCTGATGTGCCTCAGTATACTTGCAATTACTTGTATTTACAATATACATTTGCAATTCTCTGGCACATATACTCTGAAGGGTTTTACATTTACCTGGTATACTTTTCCAGAAGGGCTGTAGACTATGACCTTCAAACCTTTGTGGCTGCTGCCCCAAGCTTTAGTACATTCCTCAGCATGTGGCCCTGAACTTAAAATGTGCCAGTTCATAATACACAGTCCTAATTGACAGTCCTTTGCACTGTGTCATGATCTCTTTAGAGACCATTAACAGTTCTAAAACTTTCTTCTTGAAATTCTGAAAACCTAGGTATTTACTATAATAATGAAACCACAAGACACACAAAATCATAAGGATAAATAACAAGAACATTTGAACTAGTCACTCATTTTAAAGATATTTTAAAAATAAAATGGACACAGTTGGTGATGCTCCATAATAAACACAAACCTCCTCGACATGCATTTGTCTATCACCCCTGAAAATCTCAAGTCAGTTACTATTGGATAGGGATTTTAAAGAGGAGTCTGAGTCTTGTGTTCCGTACCACAAATCAGTCTTTATCCGGAGATCCTTTAGCATACGGGTGGGAGAGGCCAGAGACTGCTCCAAATCTGGCTTTCACATGGGGCCCAGTTGCCCTCTTAATAACACCTCAGATCAGAGGTCAGTAACACTCTACCTTTCCCAATACAGTACAGAATATTTATACATACTGCATTACAATGGTTACATGTAGCATTGATGTCAGTGCTTGCCACATCCCCTCTAACCTACACATCCAATCCTCGGAATACACAATCAATAATGGACAATGTATAGTCCATCTTAGGTCCTCCCAGCATCTCCCATCCTATCCTTGGGCTGTTATGATTATTGACCACATTCGAACACTGATTGTTATGTCCCTTTCTAGATATTTGCCAGTTGCATCGTATATTTGCTTATTACTAACCACTTTTCAAATTCGATCGTGCAATTTGTATCCCTTGCTAATCTTGATACAGAAGATTAAAAAGGATGTTAATTTCTACCAATTGTTATAATTGTAATATCAGTTCTAATATAAAGTTACTTATAAAGTTATACATAGTTAAACCTAATTCTATGATTCTGTGACAAAGCTAACAATTTCGGGAACAGCTTCCCTCTTATCCCGACATTTTGAAGTGGAAGTTGTTTAATGTATCAAGGTCATTGTGACCCTGTTTCAAAATTGTTTCTGCCCCTCTTCCTACATTATTTATCTCTTGTTACTTTTACGTGTTATCTTGTTTATACCCTTTTGTTGTTCTAATCTTCTTTCTGTTGGAGAAAAAAGTTTCTTCAAGGGTGTTTATCGAAACTAGTCTCTGTGCACAAGGCTAACTGCCTTCAGAAATTTATTCCTCAATATCTAATAAATTCAAACTTCTATTCTTGTACGAACATGTGAATACTCTAATATATAATTAAAATTATTTAAAAAGTCTCATCTCAGGTAAGTCAAGTTTTACTTTTCTATTTCATATAAAAATCAGAAATCTCAAATCAAATGGTTTTCATCTGAGATGCCTTATCAGAGTCTTATTGCCTGTATTCTCATCCCGTCTTATTAAGACTCAGAGGCATTTTGTTGTCTGTCTGTGAAGGCCAAGATTTGAGCTATATGAAATGCTACATCAACTAAAATTTCCTTTGATTGTCTGTGTCAGTTAAAAAGAAAACCCCTAACAGTCATTTTGTTATATCTAGCCATGGGCAACTACAACTTCCCACTTTAGGCACTTGGCTTAAGCGCCAAGTTGGCCTATATCTTAGTCATTGACCTAGGCAGCAATGTCTATTTTCCCAGTTCTCTTCTGTCTACTTTTCCATTTGTTTTCAATTGCCCATTATCATGTCCAATTAATCCTTAATGATTAACACTTAGTGGTATGTTTTGAAGTTATCATTTGATCCTACCACTATGTCCACCCTTTAATCAAGGCCTTACATTAGCACATACATGTTAAATAATCGCAAGCTGATAAAGTTTAGGATCAGATCATGCTTAACTGGTGAAATATTATTATGCATGGACTTAAAAGATTCTCCAGCTGTTTCTTCATTTTTACCCATCTTGTGGATGTTTCTTCAGTACTTTTTTTCCTCTCTGGTTTTACCACCACCTCACCAACACCAAAAGTCAGTTTCTTTGTGGATTATGTGTCAGTGCCTTACTATTTAAAATATGGTTTTTGTGCTCTTCCAGGCCACCTTAATCATTTTGTCAAGTAGGTCAGAGGACCATTCTTCAATGTGTTTTTGGCCTGCATTCCTGCATGATAGTTACTTCAGATGTAACAACCTCAGTTTTGCAAGATTATGCCACACATTCTTGACTTTCAGGCAATCTTTTCAAAACATCAAAAGTCACTGGAGGGTGTCTGTGTATCCTCCTCACCTGGTCCAGTGTTCCACGTGGTGGCCAAATCAGCGCATTCAGTTTCCTTAAAAAATACTCACGGGACTCACATATCTCCAAGAGAATACAATTCTATTGACACTCCTGTACATAATTATGTCAACAGCCTCTCTTCATCCTGTACAGAAATAAGAGCCATGTATTATAATTTATTTCTGAACAATGGAAAAGCCTACCTCATTTGTTAAATTCTACTGTCTTTTTTGATATCAGTTTTCTCAGATCTTAGAATGTACCATTAGTTAATTTTGTTCAAACAGAATTGCATTTCCAAAATTCTAATTTCCCTATTACTTGGATACTTTCACACCAAAGAACATTTAAGATGAAAAAATCTTATCCGGAATTAAAGATTCACCCATGTGTTAAACTCTGGCCAGAAAATGAAATTCCAAACATGATAATTTAAACATAAACATTCTGAAATTAAACATTTACCCTGGTTTCTTTCCTCACTAAATACAATGCATTATTTTGAGGAAGGAGGAAATAAGTTATATTTTTGACTTAATTTTTTCTTCTGCAATTAACTTTAATCAACGTAACCAATTCCAAGAGGTAAATGTTTCCATGCTTTAAGAAACAAATTCTAAATCAACATTTTGTAGCAGGTCTTTAATTTACATGAACAAAAACAGAAGTTGCTGGAAAAGCTCAGCAGGTCTGGCAGCATCTGTGGAGAAAAACATCAGTTAATGTTTCGGGCCTGGTGACCCTTCCTCAGAACTGATGGTATTTTACATGACCACTGATAGTTCCTTAAAGGGTCCTCACTCTAACCGAACATGTTTCAAACTGATAAAACACACACCAGACTTTCACATTGTCATACATCCCCAAAATATAAACTCAACTCAGTGTCCCCAGACCTCAAGCTTTATGGAGTGAAAACACATGGACACAAACCAGACCACAAAGAGTCAACGTTCAGTTGAAGGATGATAGCACAAAAAGCTGGTCTCTCTCTCTCTCCCTTCACCACCACCCCCTGACCCCATAGCTATGAACACTTTGTTGCGTTCTTCCAATCTCAGTTTTTAACTTTCCGATCTGCTCATAGTGAGAGTGAGATGTACAACTAGTTTTATATCCAATTTTTCACATTCAGAATCAGCAGCTACAGTATACATTGACAATAAGGGAGTTTATACCTTTATAACTCCATACCATCATCTGCTGACTAAAGAATTTCTCTTTTAATTATTCAGTTTGGTTTAGGGGCCGCGAATACTGGCCCAGCTGGCATTACTTTGGACATCTTTTGTTTCACTCAAATGATTCAGGTATTTTATTAATTCTAAGTAATTCTAATTCCTCAAAGTACTAATATTAAGGAAAAACCGAAAGAACTGCGGATGCTGTAAATCAGAAACAAAAACAGAAATTGTTGTAAAAGTTCAACAGGCCTGGCAGTATTTGTGATGAAAAATCAGAGTTAACATTTCAGATCTGGTGACCCTTCCTTGGAACGGATGGTAGCTAGGAAAATGTCGGTTTTTATGCAGAAGATAGGTTCAGGTGAGGGTATATAAGGAATAAATGATAGGTGGGGGTAGAGCCCAAAGAGAGACAAGAACGGTCGGTCAAAGGCATGGATAACGATCCGGCTAGGAGGGTGAATAGCTATTAATGGGCACTGTTAGTGGCTAACAATGTGTTGTGTGTAATAGCAGACTATGAGATAACAAGGCCTGACGTGTTTGGGTAAAGACATGGGAGAGCTCAAGCCTTAAAGTTATTGAACTCAATATTGAGTCCGAAAAACTGCAGGGTTCCCAAGTGGATAATGAGGTGCTGTTCTTCAAGTTTGCGCTGAGCTTTGCTGGAGAATTGCAGCAAGCCTGAGATAGAGATGTTTGTCAGGCAACAGGATGGTGTGTTAAAGTGGCAGGCACCTGGAGCTCAGGGCCTTTTTTGTGGTCAGAACATAGCTGTTCTGCGAAACAGTCATCCACTCTACGCTTCATTTCCCCAATGTAGAGGAGACCACATTGTGAGCAGTGAATGCAGTAGACTATATTGCACGAAGTGCAAGTAAAGCACTGTTTCACCTGGAAGGTATGTTTGGACCCTTGTATACTGAGGGGGGAGAAAGTAAATGGACAGATGTTACACCTTCTGCAGTTGGAGGGGAAGGTGCCATGAGGCTGCGGGGGCAGATGTTGGGAATGAAGGAAGAGTGGACTAGTGTGTCCCAGAGGGAACGGTCCTTGCAGAAGGCTGATAAGGGAGGTGAGGTGAGGTCTGGTGGTAGCATCTTGCTGGGAGGTGGTGGAATGGCAGCTAATGATCCTCTGGATGTGGATAGAGTGGCATCTTCCTGCTTTCTGTAAAGAATCTATTCCATTTTCCCAGTTCCTCCGTCTCTATCAAATCTGTTCTGATGATGCCACTCGACAAGGGACCCTCCAAAATGTCCACCTTTTTTCTCAACCAAGGAATCCCCAGCACCATTGTTGACAAGGCCCTCAGCCAGGTCCGACCCATCTCCTACACTTTGGCCCTCACCCCATCTCTTCCCTCCTGCAACAGCGATAGGGGCACCAATCGTCCTCTTCACAAACCAGATGGATTGGTGAGGTTCCAATTAGCTTTAAACATTTGGTCAACTCATTTGGTTGACTATAGTCTTGATTTTGATCCCTCCAGACTCTGTTTGACATTATTCTTTCTTTTTACCCTGTTCAACTATGGGTCTGTTTACTATCCCAGGGTAAACTACTGTTTGTCCATTGTCCACCACATATGGTACAACATCCTTCTCTCCCTTAATCCTTTTAGTACCTCAACTTACGGCTGGGATTGACTACAGGATTTGTCCTCACTTAAAGGGTGGTAACAACAAACATACTCACCCAATTAGGGACCACATAGTCAATAGTGGACCAGTGCAGTACCCTGTTTTCAAATCCAATACCTTAACCGCTCGGCCATCATCAGAAATTCAAAACATAACCACTTGGTCTGAATACTACCTCAAAGATTCAAATAAGAGTGGAGATTTCTTGGGCCTTCTGCTTATTTTGGGTAAAGTTGTTCCTTCAAGTCTCTCAGTTCAACACAGGCATTGCTAATATTTTAAGCTTAGCCAACTTAGATTGGAACTCTCCTTCTAATATTGTTTAACTCTAAAGTCTTGCATCCAAGAAATTTCTTTCTTCCCTCAGTTTAGCTGTCCCAGAGCTCCAAGTGTTCATAGCATCCTTCAATTATCAAGGGATTAAAACACTTTAATACATTGCAAATGAATCCTGCTCAAAGGAGATGCTCCTTGCAACAAGGTTGTTCTAAACTAAAACTAAGTCATGTGAAACAAACCATTTAAGGAAACTACCCAGCCCATTATTATTTTTTGTTTACCATTTTTATAACTATTGATGATCTCTCAGACAGCTTGGTAACACGATTAGTTACTGGGAAGCAAGATTTTTTTAAAAAACAAGAAACCATTTTCCAGATAAATCTAGGGTGGAATTTTTCCCTCCCCAGTGTGTCATGGGAAATGGTGAAAATGTTAGGAAATATTTTTAAAAATCAAAATCTCTATGTAAAGAAAACAGTTCCTGATTTTATCCTTAAGCTTTAAATGACAACTTCAGAATGTTGCTATTGAGCAGCAACAACCATAATCCTATGTGTTTGCATCTCATTATTAGCCCGATTCACCTTATTCTTGCATTTCTTCCAATTCTCTCCCTATTCCAAGAAACTATATGGCACAAATTCCTGAAATGTAATTCAGAGAGAGTACCTGGTGCCTACTGTTAGTTGATTGCTTGCCGTGGTCATGATCCAAATGTGTCTTCACAACAATGTACCTGAATGCTTTATGGCCACCAGCCTCCTCAACAATTTTCCCTCACAGGGACAAACCACCAGTCTTACTACATCATTGTGCCTGCTCTCAGGACAACTTACACATCACTTTGTCCCTTCAATACTTCAGAGCTCAGGGATACCTTCAACTTATATGCTTCTGCCAGGTCGCTTTGTGCATCTAAACAAGATGCATATTATGGCTGAAATAGTAGGAACTGCTGATGCTGGAGAATCTGAGATAACATGGTGTAGAGCTGGATGAACACAGCAGGCCAAGTAGCATCAGAGGAGCAGGAATGCTGACGTTTT